>NC_142843.1:28335833-28487348 GCF_061612785.1 Hesperophylax consimilis | reverse complement strand
CAGAAATTTCCAAATTACTAGTATGAAAAGGGATGAGGTTTATAAGTATTTAGGATACCCACAATCAAATAGATTAGACCACAGTAGTATTAAAAATGATATTAGGATTAAATTTCAAACTAGGATAAGGAAAATTTTAAAATGCAATCTATCTGCTAAAAATTTAGTAAAAGCAATAAATACTTGGGCAATACCTCTATTAACGTACTCATTTGGCATAATTAAATGGTCTAATACAGATTTAGATAACTTAGAAAGATTAATTAGAACTACGCTAACAAAGTTTAATTGCCATCATCCAAATTCAGCTATAGAACGAGTTAATTTACCTAGAAATTTAGGAGGTAGAGGTATAGTCAAAATAACTTCTTTGAAACATAATCAGGTAGAAATGCTAAGAACTTTTTTCCATAGGAAAGCTCATAGCTCAGAAATGCACAAAATAATTTGCAAGGCAGATAGAAATATTACACCTTTAAATTTATACGATGAGAATGCCAACATTTTTATAAATCCCAACCAGGAATTATTAGATTCCTGGTCAAATAAAATTTTACACGCAAAACACTTCAATTATCTCAACCAAACGTATGTTGACAAAATTAAGTCAAACAAATGGTTGAGTATTGGAGAGTTGAGCGCAGAAATAGAAGGATTTATGCTTGCAATTCAGGATAAAGTCATTAATACTAAAAATTATAGAAAGCATATAATCAAAGATACAAATCAAATTGATGATTTGTGTAGAAAATGTTTGGCTTTTCCGGAAACTATAGAACATATTATATCGGGATGTTCTATATTAGCACCGTCCGAGTATACATTTAGGCACAATCAAGTTTTAAAAATAATTCACCAAAATTTGGTAATTAAACATAACTTGATTGACTGCCGTAATGTAGTACCATATTATGAATACGAACCAAATTCATTTTTAGAAAACGAATTTTATAAAATATATTATGATAAAACTATACTAACAGACCGAGCGATTAGTCATAATAGACCCGATATAGTTTTACATGACAAAATTAAAAAAATAACTTATATCATTGATGTTGCTATTCCAAATTCCTGTAATATTCAAAAATCTGTTAGTGAAAAAATAAGAAAATACACAGATTTAGGAAATGAAATAAAAAGAATTTGGCATTCTCAGACTATAAAAATATTACCATTCGTTATTTCGGCTACTGGCATTATACCTAGCTCTCTAATTAAAAATTTAGGCGTATTAGATCTATCAAAAAATTTATATATAAAGATGCAAAAGTCGGTCATTTTGAATACATGTAGGATAACAAAAGATTTTTTAAATATTTATGTTGAGGGATCAGTAGGATTTATAGGCCCTGTTAGAAGTTCTACCGAGCCGAACCCTCTGATATGAAAATATCTGGAGACGGTGAATTTTTTTTCCCATTTGATATCTGGTGATTTGACGTGTTGTTGTTCTTGTATTGTTTTGTATTTATTTTACTTATATAATGCACTTACATAGTGTTGATCATAGCTGATCATTTGTGGAAAAGTGAGTGGAAGGGTTAAGTTTTTCCTTTGGGGAAGACTTAACCCGGACAACTAAATCGGAAGTTTAAAATCAAAAGATTTTAACGATCAATTCTAAGAATTTTGACAAATTTGTAAATATCAATAATTTCCTGATTTATTATAATTCATGTTTGTGTAAAATGAGATTAAGACAATTTTACGCAAATTCCACAAAACAAAATCTCGACAGAATTGGTTGAATGATTGATGAGACAGGTACAGACAATTTATACTAATTGAAAAAGCCAATGATACAATGATAAATGAATCTATCGAAGCTACATCATTAACTGCCAACCAAGAGACAAATACTGGAACTAATCAATCATTTATTTTTTTGTTTATTTAAATCGATCAGCGCTAACACAATAGTGATAATAAATACACGACTTTGATTGCAATCCGGATGATAGTTGTTGACGTTTGACATAATTGACTAAGGCCAGAAATTCAAAATGAGGAAAACGACAAAATTAATTCAATGTAGAAGACTAATTTTATTTCGGACGGTATAATGCCAAAGCATATATTTGTTAATGTATTTGCCTTACCACAGTTTTAAACCAATTTTTTCAAATTAAGACAGAAAATGCTGTCAACTCTTGGTCTGCAACGGAAATCAATAAACACGACATTTCCTAAAATAAACGCTGTTCTTTTATAAAGTAATAAAAATACCTTTAATGAGGTTTTACCACAACGCAGAGCTACCATAAACGTTGTGATAGAGAAAACAAGGCATAACCAATATATAGCCAACTTTACAAAGAATAATACAAATATTGCTTCAAAACAACCCTGAAATATTCATAGGAGTGCGGTAAACAATAACAAACAGAGACCCTTTCAAAAAGTACGCCTCGGAACGAACCCCAAATTATTTATTTATAATTTCATCTGTTTCGTTAACACTTTAATACTTTCTATTCAGTGTTCTGCGTTAAATAAAATTATCTCAGTGGTTAGTTTGAGTTTGCAACTTTGGCAATTTAACGTAAAGTCCCCAGTGGCCTTTTGTGTTCGTGCAGCTTTTATTATCTCACTGGCCGGAGACGGAACACGGTTTAGTCTCGTATAATTTGGCCGGTTATCGAATTATCGGAATGCCTCAATTGTAATTATGATGAGGGATTACTAAACGAGTTCTTGGGATAATGAGATAATCGAGGGCACGATAAGAGACGCAGGTGGAGGAGCACTTCAAAACATCAAAAATCGTGTTGAATATTCGGTGTAAAAGTGTTTCAAAATGTTCATTTAAATTTTGGAAAACATTGACAGTTGAATTTTTTATTGAAAAATTTGGTGTTAAGTTTTTAAATTAAGTTGGTAGGAAAAAATGTTTTTGTAATGTAAAATATGATTTCAGATTTTCACGGCCAAAAGTATTTTTGTTATTTGTTTTTGGGGTGTTATGCAGTGTTGCGCTAACTCCTTATTTAGCCAACGTTTCGGACAGCATTGCAGTGTCCATGATCAGGGCAGATGTGTTATTTTTTTGTAATGTAGTTCAATGACGTGAGTAAACAAATTTTTGGTATCGTACTTTTTTCATCCAATAAACTCAACAGCATCTAAAAAACCATAGACATATGAATATTAGTAGACCTGCCCTAAGTGATTAAAAGCGTATTATTCCCCACTCCCCATACCGGTTCCATTGGAGCCGGCTGGGCTCGCGTATGGCCTCAAGTGAATTTAGAAAACGTGACGTCATCATTCTTGTGCGAACTATGGTCGAGGCATCATCGGTTCATTTTACGAAATAACACGGTAAAATGGTGGCTTGTGGTATGAAAACTTGAAAAAATAGATGTGAAAAAGAGAATAAACCCAATTGTCGTATTACATTCCATATATAAGCATATTCACATCGTATAATATGGATCAGTTGTAGAAACATATACTATCACGCGATGGACGCGAAACACAAAGCTGGTTGGTTGCTGGGAAGTAAATTATGAACATTTATAAAAGTGTCTTAACTAAATACGTAAACGAAATATTCGACTCTGAAAATAGAATAAATTTATTTTGCCGAATTTGGACTTCGCAAATTCGTTCATAACGTGGCGAGTAATTTGCGCTCCCATGTAAAAATGTCTATTCATTCAAAAGCAGATTTTACCTTTAAGAACTAAATGGTGATATTATAATGCGAGAATCAGATTGATTTATTGACGAATCACAGTCAGCTTTACCCCCTTCGTTCTTCAACAGTTGATTTTACCCCTCATCTTTAATTGCTAGTCTATATATTCATATGTCTGTGTAAAAAACATATATTGTGTGTTATAACAAACGAGGCATGAATAATAAAGGATATTAAGGATGGAAAAAGTACGTGACGGACGTAAAGTTTTACTTTCACCTGGGCCCTCATTTCCAAAAGAGACGTAAATAAATGAAAGGGTTAAAATTAGAAGCGACCGACCTAGTTTCCACGTTTCCATTACCTGAGAATAAATACGACATATTTATGAAATGATAAATACACAAACTTTAAAAGAACGGAATTATTTTTTCTAAACTGCATCGGATAATTATTACGACTGTGGATTGTCAATTAAAAGCAATGAATACCATTGCGTGAGTAATGAAGTCTTCATAACAAAAAAGTATGACGAGAAGGCGATCCGGGATACTAGGCAAAACATGGTTGTGCCCAGAGAAACACATGATAATATGAACATCGATGGCGGTGGCAGCTACTCGGTGATCGAAAAGTATGACGAGAAGGCGATCCGGGATACTAGGCAAAACATGGTTGTGCCCAGAGAAACACATGATAATAAGAACATCGATGACGGTGGCAGCTACTCGGTGATCGAAAAGTATGACGAGAAGGCGATCCGGGATACTAGGCAAAACATGGTTGTGCCTAGAGAAACACATGATAATAAGAACATCGATGAAGGTGGCAGCTACTCGGTGATCGAAAAGTATGACGAGAAGGCGATCCGGGATACTAGGCAAAACATGGTTGTGCCCAGAGAAACACATGATAATAAGAACATCGATGACGGTGGCAGCTACTCGGTGATCGAAAAGTATGACGAGAAGGCGATCCGGGATACTAGGCAAAACATGGTTGTGCCCAGAGAAACACATGATAATAAGAACATCGATGACGGTGGCAGCTACTCGGTGATCGAAAAGTATGACGAGAAGGCGATCCGGGATACTAGGCAAAACATGGTTGTGCCTAGAGAAAAACATGATAATAAGAACATCGATGACGGTGGCAGCTACTCGGTGATCGAAAAGTATGACGAGAAGGCGATCCGGGATACTAGGCAAAACATGGTTGTGCCTAGAGAAACACATGATAATAAGAACATCGATGACGGTGGCAGCTACTCGGTGATCGAAAAGTATGACGAGAAGGCGATCCGGGATACTAGGCAAAACATGGTTATGCCCAGAGAAACACATGATAATAAGAACATCGATGACGGTGGCAGCTACTCGGTGATCGAAAAGGCACGTAGCCCATCAAGTCGATGGCAGTTTCCTCCCAGCGCGGCTTATCATATCTATTGTGTAGTGTCAGGCAATCCAAAGTCATTATTCGGAAATTGAGCGGCTTGTTTTCGCACTGAAAATAGATATATAATGTTACGCCGGTTCGTGGAAAACAGAAAATCACCTATAAGTATATCTATGTATAGCAAGCAAGCTTGTGAAAATGAACGCTAACTTTTAAAGGGAAAACACGTTATTCCGACTAAATGCCACTTTAGTTTAATAAAACTTTTATAAGTGGCTGTCAAAGTTTTGATAGGGTTTACGGTTTAGGCAGTAGACTTTCCCATACCCATTACATTTCATCATCAAAAAAGAATTTCTGAACGTGATTCCAGTCCAGTTTTTAAATGTTTAATTTCAACAAATGCATTTTATTTTGTTCTAAATACTTTAATCCGAGCGGTTTTCATCGGACGTAATCCGTCAAGATTAAAATAAGCCTAATGGTAGCCAACCAACTTTAATACAATTTTCCATTGTTCCGAAAAGGGAGTATGCCTAAAATACTAATTACAGCCATAACAATTTCATTTGTGATGAAGCTCATTTCCAAAGGGGATCATTATTTAAATACATACCTGATACCTTCTCTGAACGGAATATGTTCAAGAATTGTACGATACCAATTCAATTGTGCGATACCGATACAAGCTTAATGTATTATGACTTACATAACCGAAATTAAGTGATGGTATAATTTCATTTTATTTTATTTTATTTTTTCATATATACGGCATAACGTTGCCATCAACAAAAGTAAGAATAGTGAAAGTACAAAAACTCAAACAAAAGTGTTAAGTGACAAGCATAAAATGTAAAAGTTCAACAACTCAAAGTAAAATGTTAAAATATCTAAAAGTATAAAATGTACAAAAAATATTATTTATTTAAAAAGGTTTTAAAAGTGAGTACGGTTAAGTATGAGCAATGAAGAGGAAAATAATTAACAGGAGAAGAAAATCTTCGATAAATCTAACAATTCATTGAAAAAGTTCAATATCAAGTTTCCAGCTATGAAATTTTCATTTTCTATCACTCTTTTTGTACCATTAAAGACGTGTTGATTGTCCCATATATTAGGCCATTTATGTTCTAGATTAGACAAGAAACGGGTAAGCACTTGACTTGTTAATGTGGTGCGCAGGTACCTGGCTATGTGATTATTATAGTAAAGCCGTATTCATTTGACTTAACATATTTAAAAGGTACAGAACTGGGAAAGGGAATGGATATATAAAATGCATTTCAATCTGAAGTTGAGCAAAGATTCCTATGATAAACCGACACGTTTGTTACCAAAATCATCGCTTCCGCAGGAGGGCTAATCGAAAAATCAGCATAGTTTTTATCGTCTTCGGGCGATACAGTCGGGACGTGGGGCATGCTTTGCGCAAAGAGAACGCTCACTCGGCAAGAAAGAGACCAGCCACACAGTAAAATAAATCTACATTTCTAATGGCGCTGGACGTGAAAACGTGTTATGGTACATTTATTACTTACTTCCCGGGAGAGATTGTTAAAGTTTAGGGAGTCGGGCGGCCACTTTCAGGCTGGCGAGCCTCCGGACGAAGTTCGCCAGCGGACCGAGGCCCGGACACTTCACAACGAGTTAGCAGTTAGAAAACTTAAGGAGACATTTTCCAAGTCAAGTATCTTTCAGATTTGAAGAAGGGAAATTTCAAGTCCGGGATGAGGCATTGGGGAAGCGAATCTATGTAAACAGCGGAAGGGAGGGTGACATCGTGACTTAAGGTGCGACCGGATAGCCAGAATACGTGACATTAAATAGTACAATCATTAATGTATTATATTTAGAAGTGGGAAGTGTAAAAATAGGTTCCATTTTCTACGTCCGATTAGTCCGATTTGGCCTCACAGTCCGCAACGCTCGAACAACCGACTGCGACTGTTCGCCGACCGACAGGAAACTACAAAATCCATTCTACGCGCAGTGCGCACCAATTATCGCTATTGGAACATGTTTCGACAAGATATTAATTAGTACCCAATAGCGCCTTTTATTGAACAGCTCTATGGATACAATAATGAAAACAACCGGAAAAAGCTATAAACTCGCTTAATTTTACAATTAAAACTTCGCTCCTCTTTATGGCTTCATAAAATAAGTGACATTATCCGGCTTGTGTTATTTTTTGAGCTGGCTTTTGAAGGAATTTGAATTCAAGAAGATAAATTTGGGTATTACCAAGAATATTTATTTGAACGAGGGATATGTTGAAAGTAAACAAAAACAATAATTTAGTAACCCGATTGCTTTTAGATTCCCTAAGAAATTACTACCGCCTCCAGCCTATCCTCTGTGGAATTGATCTAAGATTTATCTCACACATTCAAATGATCTCGAGGCTGCAAACCTTCTCCTTGTGTAATTTCCCACGGGCAAATTATCCCACGATTTCCAAAACACGGGGGCTCTGTCAAATCAAATATTCCCTGTGATACAATATTCACAATAATTCTCCATATGCTGCAAATTACTAGAAATGACAACAGCCACGACAACAACTATTTTTTTCAATGAATTGATAAATATGGAACAAACAATAAAGTCTTGTCCTATCGCTTGAGAGAAGAAGCATGATATCATGTGTCATAAATAGCACCACAGCTTACGATAGAATTGACGTTACGAGCAGAAAATCATTGCGTTGACCCAAAAATCCGGATACTAAAAATGTCATGAAAGTAAAGCCAACCGTTCGAGAGTTTTTGTTGTTTTTTGTACAAAGATTTTCTGCTTTACAGTGGGAGGCGTGCATTATATATATGCATATAATCACAGCCTACCCTACTCACTTGAAAACATAAATACATAATAAGAAAATTAATAAAATCATTGCAAGAAATCAGTCTACACTTTCAAAAAATACGCGCGAAGTCGAATCACGGTGCCGCGTACCCCGACCGTCCTACGAACGTGTCAAAAAAAGGAACTAAGCATGCAAAATGACGCACATGATGAACGTTTACTTGCAATATGTATAAACGAAGCGGATATTTTGATATTTGATGTGACTATAATCCCATAGTCATCGCCATATTTGTTGGACTACGTTTTCAACGTCGGTGACCACAACTGGACGGATTTAAATTAAATTTATACAATTTATTGAAAGCGTAAAGAACTAGTGTCTTATAAAAGTTTTTTGTTTCAATTAAAACTTCTATTTTTTATAATCAATAAACTAGCGCTTTTTTCCTCGAAAATCCGCGAGTGTATCAGAGGCCGCCATTTTGTTATTTTAAAAAAAACAAGCTTCAATAAGCACTAGATTAATTTAGATGGTTGTTTTTTTTTGTGTTTGGTTGAAATTTAGATGAACCAGTAAAATGTTATGAAGATCACCGAAATCCAAATTGTGGAATGGGTTATAACAAATATGGCGATAACTTGGTCTACAATAAATACGGATATATATATTTTTTTGTATTTTTTATAAAATAAAGTTAAAACATAATATAATAATTTTGTAATAGGTATTTGTTTTATAAAATAAATTAAACTAGTCAAAAAAAAAATACAAAATACTCATGTTTTCACGCCGCTGGCTACCCCTAGCCCCCTAACCCTACTTGATTAGCCGACATCAAAATATTGAGAGTTGTTGTTGTAGGATAAGCGAATCGGAGAAAATCGAACCTGGAAAATAAAAGTTCACGTCGAGCTTTGGATGTTTTAACTTTCTTCGCAGCAGATGTTTTCAAATCAAAGGTTCGAGCTCACGTGTAAAATGGTATTCCCAACTTCCCTGTGAATAAAATAAGTCCTATCAAACGTTTATTAACATCGGAGAATGATTTATAAAACAACCAACACTTCTCTTGTCAGAGGTGTTTTGCATACCAAATGAACCATGTGCGTAGACCTCTAGATTGAAACGTATACTTTGTATATAAAATCGAAAACTTGCTTTGATTATTATTATTTCTGAAGAACTGTAGAGTGAAAAGTATAGATCCTTGGCTCTCAGCAGCATTCGTATCAAGGAATATTAGGAATAATTTACATCTTGAATGAAAGTTTATTTGCATTTGTTTGTCTGAACGGAACACCGGGTGTCCCGAGCTCAACTTATAACGGAAGCTTCGTGAAATACGTCACAGCGAAATAAACCTAAAATTCATAATGTTATCAGTATGTATTACCAACCCTTGAGGAATGCTGCCAAGAACTTCATTTCATTTATGCAATAACAACATAACTGTGCTTTTAGGAGAAACCCTAATATATTACAATATAATGTTTTGAAAGGCAGAGCATTAATATCTTATGATGGTAAATAAATTATGTGGTCAAAGTCATACACACGTACAATTATAAATTATGTAATTTTCGCAATTTATCAAGATTTATGTAGTTCCAGATTCTGTAATAAAGTTTTTCTGTTGATTGATGAATGTACAATTCATCATAATTATTTTTATAGCATATGACATTGTATTAAATATTATCAAAAAAGGTGAGCATTAAAAAACATGTTCGAACAAATGTTTCGGGTAATAGGTGCTTGTAAAAGTGAACAAACTACCAGTACAGTGGGGTACAACGGCCAAATCCAGTTAAAATTGTGCGGATACTTTTTTAATACCGACAGAATAATATTAATATACGACGGAAATTGTGCTACCGTGTGAATCGAATCCGTGACATCGGATCAGCCTTAAATTGGATCACAGAAGCGGCCGGCAAGAACACCAATTATATTAACAACTCCTAGAAAACGTAGTTGACGGTTCGCCTTCTTCTCACGGTGCTTTATCCATCAATAGATAATAGATAATAACGAAGGCAAGCAACACGAGGAAGAATTCGATGTGCTTCGCGGCCGAAGAGTATGAACTTTTGTCTTGGGCTCAGAGGTCGCAGTTAGAAGTAGCAACACTTAAGAAGCGCTAATAAAAATTGTTTTTTTTTTCAAAATACAAAATTAAATATTTTCAAATCGAGTGGGAAATATTCTAAATATCGCCCGATTCAACTACCATTTAAAATGGAAACATTGGCGACGTTTGAAACGACCAAAGCTATATGTAAGATTTGCTATAGTCTGCCACGTTACAACCGTCCCCTCTACTTCGCGCGGCGAAATTTGCTAGACGTCACGTAATGCTCATAGGTGCATTAAACCAAAAAACAACATACTACTCTAATGAAACATAAGTATTAGGTATATACAATTAAGTGTGAAAAAAAGTGGACTCAAGGTATTCGTTATTGTCGAATATGGACAGACATATTTCTTAAAAATTAGACTCATTGGGCGCTTTTAAAATACTCGCGGCAACGGCAACGTCAGCGGTGTTTCATTTCTTTAATACGAGTGAGAGATATAATTGATAATGATTGTATTTTTTATTTGGGAGATGCCGACATACGTAGATCGTTTGTCTCACTATTATTTAGTGTGCAAGAAAGAGCTGTAGCATTATTGTTATAAAGAACGCACGTTCTATCCTTTTTTGTGCCGTTGCAATTGGAGCGCTTTTAAAATTCCAACGGTTACGGCATGGCAACGGCACAAATAACTTATTATTTATCACAATAATACTGCCTCTCTTTCTTACACACTACATAATTAGTTCTATGGTAACTCAAAACACCTTTGAGAAGTGACATAGTCTTTAGGGGTGAAAAAGGCCTATAAACCAAACATAACGTAACCGATTGAACCTAGTTTATCACGTTTCATGACTATATCATTTTACAAGAGTGTGTTGAATTGCCACTGTCCCGAGTAACCCGGTACCCATAATAGTTTGTAAGAAAGAGCTGTCGAACATGAGATAAATGATGTACGTATGTCTGCTTCACCCCAAGAAAAATGTAAGCAAATATCGTACATCTCCCTCACTCGTATTAAAGAAATAAAATACCGTTGCCGTGAAAATTTTAAAAGCGCCCATTAGGTATAATTAGTAGTGAGTTTATAAACTCAAATCAAATCAATCGGGTGCTTATTGTTTAGGAATCAGAATATTTCAAAATCTACTAGATTAGATTATAAGTAAGTGAATTCGAAATTATAATATTAAGGGAACTAAGGACATGGAACTCAGTGGGGAAGCCTGGAGAAATACAGACAATTATTACGAATTTCACCTTCAAAAGTCCTCGAGGACAAGTTGATTGTGGTGGAGATGATTGAACTGTCTGAAATGTTAAATTCAACGAAGCGGATCACCCTCGATAATGGAATACTAAGTTGGCAAATCAACCACGTTCATCGTTCGCGTTCACAGAACTTTAAGCTACCTAATAAGTACCGCGAGAATAATACTTTTAGCTGTTTTTTAAAGCTTTTAAATATAAAACAACTTTTTAAGGATTACTTTTTGCACTCTGTTAAATCTGTTTTTACTATTATTAAACTTTATCACAAAAATTTTGGGTAGATAAGAATAGAAGATTATACAAGGAAGAATTCACACTTTATTTATATTAATACTTAGTATAACTACTGAAAGCACACAAATTATAATAAAATAAGACCAAGTTGTTCTGTTTACTTTAAAACGGGCCGTTAATATTCTAATGAAAACGGGGGTAAGCGTCCAAGATGGCAGCCTTTCCACCGTAGTAATAGGGCGTCCAATTAGAGAAGTCGGCTTTATCCTCATCGATATCGTGACGGTAAAACAAAAAAGCTAAAACATGCATTGACAAGTAATAAAATTAATATTAGACGCGATCGTCGATTAGTGTCGTTTTAATAACACAAACGTGATATGAATTCGAAATGTTCACAAAAGGCCGAGACGGATAAGATGACGGGGCTGCTTATTATCAGTTTTATTTTATTTATTAAGTTTCCGCTTTCAATTTAGCTGCCGGAAGTTGCGAACGCTCGGGAAGTGAAGGTGGTTGTGCCGGTTTGAAGAGAGGTAGAATATTTGCTTATCGCAGGCCTTGCCAAAGACTTCGTTAAACTGTAAACGAATGAGACAAGATTATTTTTGAACTAAAATTCTTCGCAAGTTACAACCTATATTGGTTCGTAGATAATATATGTTTTTCATAAAATCTTTAGGAATTCTTTGGCAAAATACCAAAATATTTTTACTGACGTATTCACGTTTCCGACCTCATTTACCCGACATTATTCCTCGGTACGTTATCTCCTTTGACTACTATTCATAATTTTCCATCCAACTAAAATACAGTTCCCGGTACTTTGGTTTGGTAGCCTTCGCACAATAAAGAAATTTATGTCGGTCAAAGTAAAAATAAATACTAAAGGGAAAAGAGGAAGCTGGCACAAAACACATCTTTTTCAAACGGAAGCAAACAATTCTAACAGCACAGTGGTAGGTATTTAGTGTTTACTTTTAACTATAAAGCTGGAAATACTGTGTTCTGAAGCAGTAAAATATGTCAAATAGTTAGATTTGGTATCATGAAATGTGCACAGCTTCTTCGGTGTGGTATTTATGTGGCTATGTAATTATATTCAGCTCGCAAAGTCATTTCCATTATGAGCTATGTAGCTTTTAATTATTTATTGAATTGTCGAAAGAGCGTTGAAGTTCTGATGAAAATCATTTACTAGACGAAAATATCCCCGGTTTATTACAATAAAACAGTTTTTAAAAATTAACCTTTCCATGAGTTACACTCATTTTTTTATCTATAGAAGCGCGAGCCACATAACCAGAAATCAAACGTACAAAAGATTTAAGAGAGAGAGAAAAGGCAACGCAAAGATTAATGGCATAACAAATCGAGGAAACTTTTGTATTAACCTTGTACTATTTTAATAATGTATCAATGTAGCGGATAAATCTCTTTCAACACACTTAGTAATTTCACCAAGCAGGGACGATCCATCATTTGACACATTCATTAGAAATTAATTACCTGATTTTATTCATAATAGCTATCACCATAATATGATTAGACATGAAATATATAAAGAGACTTCGAGCCATATAAAATAAAACGAAACCTTTGTAGCTGGATGAATAGGCGAGTAAATGTCACTGTTGCTGGGATCTATCGGTAATAAAGTATGAAAGTTTCCCACACACCAGTTACCTCGTCACCCGGTAAACCACGCATGGTTTTGGTCAGTTAAACTATAATAGAAATGTCGGAAATTTGTATTATAGTCTTAAATGATTTCATACATTTAATTATGCCTTTTTTGCGGCTCATTATTTATTTGCTATTAGAGAATATACGTACTGTCCATTCATATATCCACCCTTTTTCTTAACAGGAATGCTCGATTTCAACACCTTAACACGACGTAAAACATGGTAAGGAAAACCTATTTTTAAACTAGACTCGGCAACGACACTTTAGGAAGGGTTGTTTCGGAGAATATGAACAATTCTTCAAATTTTATGGTTAATTTTCAACTTCTGTGAACGATTTTTTCAAGTTCTGTCATTATTTCAGTTCTGTCAAGCAACTAGCCTATAATGATATAATAACAGAACTTGAATAGGACTTTCACAGAACCCAAAAATGAACGTTGAAATTTGATGATTTGTGAATTCTCCGAAACAAGCCGTCCTTAAATTCACTTATATTGAAAGAGGTGGGAATATGTGCCTAACAAGTATACTAGTGGGAGATCCCAAGCACTTTTTCATGATTCGATAGCGAGGGCTTCTGCCTTTCAGAACGCGCCAATCAACAGAGCGACTCGAACTGATCATCGATTCTGCATTGACCATCGACATTTTAACTTCCCTTACAGACAATTCAGCAACTTATGTCATATTGAGCGTCTTTCGACGTATGTCACAAAACAGTAAAAATGCCTCCGTGACCTTTTATACTTACATTCCAATTTGTGATGTTCTCCGTAATATTTTGGTGCATAACAGTTTTATGTAGAACATGAACAAATAAAACAATAGATAAAAATAACTAATAAACAAATGTATTACTATTTTTTTATGAAATAAAAACGTTTCTAGTTGCTGTACATAATTAGGGTGGAAATAATGGTGGAAATGATCAACTAACTGATATCGCGGCGTCATGGTTTTCAGAATAACATGTCAACTAAACACATTTTGGAAATACAAATGTCAGTGTTGTGTTTATCATCAATGCAGATATGGATAACCGGTTAATTAATAATCCCGCATTGAAATGAATATAAAATACGAAAAATAAGTACTAAGGTAAAGATCGATTTGTATGAAGTGCGAAGCTGCTCTAAATGAAATAATAATATAAAAAAAGTTATGGTAATGCACGTAGATATATGTAGGGTGCTTGGGAATTTTTTTCATAAATATTACTCGAAAATACCCGCAATCAAAGTCAAAGAAGCAAAATAGAGCCCCGCAGACGGTACCGCGAAAATATTTTGAAAAGTACAGGTTTCAAAAAAATATCGAATTCATTCAAAAAAATTAAATTCCTTTACCTCCCTCGCTAAAATAGCTTCCAACAAACTGTTGGTTGTGTCTCCATTACGGTCATAGTTAGAAATATGAACTAAAGGGTGTTAGAAAGAGAAAACACCAAGCTTTACATTCAAATAGAGAAGTGAACCACGAAATAGATAAAAAGCATATGTTTATTTCTAATACTAAATTTTGAAATCGTATTTCACCACCTTTCAAAAACAGTTTTTTACGGATACGTTCAGAAATGCGTAATTTATTTGGATTTTATTGAGAAGCGGAAATACACACAAATTCTCCGACTTTCTGACAGCATCTTTAAGAAATATAACGACCAATGTGCCAGAAGCCCGAAGGGTTAAGATAACAAAATTCTGCAAAAAAGAAGAAAAATAATCGGGTTATTGCAGTAAGGTGGGTTTAAGATGAACAATTTTTGGAAGTAAAAAGTTAAATTGATTTGAGTACATGATACCTTATTTATTATTATATAAATGTTTTTACATACGATGTTGAAGATTGGCAATACACTATACACTCTGAGTATTGATCATCAATATAACAACCTTAAACAATAACGATTAAATATAACGACCTGAAAGTGGGGATACAATATCTCAGAAAGCTAATTCATTGAAATAAAAGTGAATCATTATGATTGTGGAGCTTTGATTGAATTCAAAGACCCATACCTGCTGTGTACCTATTAAGACTACCATTCTTACAGATTTTTTTTCAAAGAAAGTCAAACATTCCCGGGTTATGAATAACCTGACAATGTTTAAAAATATCCTACCACCTTCACAGTAAACGGAAAATGTTACTTGTGTCGTGATGGAGGACTTAGTCAGCCGAAGAATTGAAGTCACGGAGCCTGGGACCCAGACGCGATGTCAACTCAGCCACTGAACGGTTTAAAATATTATCTTCAATAATTGGAATCGAAATACGTACTTTATATGAAATAAATAGTAGTTCTTCGAAATTAATTCATATTTTTTAAACTAAATCTTATTAAGGACGGGTTGTTTCTGAGAATTTTAACAATTCATCAAATTTCAAAGTTTATTTTCAAGGACTGTGAAAGTTATATTATTATTTCAGTTCTGTGAAGCATCTGACCCATGTTGATGTAATAACAAAACTTCAACAGGACTTTCACAGAACTAGGAAATGAACTTTGAAATGTGACGAATTGAAATTCTCTGAAACAACCCGTTCTTAGAATCTGGATTTGCTTTCATTGAAAATATTTTTGACAGTTTTTTGCACATACATTTTCAACAGACTAAAAAAAGAGCCGGAGAAAAAAACTAACCCAAGTAAGCAATTCGTCATGTAAGTTCCATTAGTAAAAAAAATAACACTCGCAACACAGATCGTGCTGATGAGATTATATGATCTGATGCGTTGGCGGTAACTATGAACTGAAGGTATTATTGTTACAACATGACGGTGTGAAGTGAATCACCTAGGGTCAAATGCGCTTTCTGTCCATATTTGATGGATGGATAGTCGCATTGAAAAGCACCCTGTGCTATCTACCACAACCAGAGATGTGCTTTATTTCAAATAAATCCATTTCAAATGGAAATGCAAAATGGGTATTTTCCATTTTGCATTTTAAATGCTTTTCTAAAAACCATTTTGCATTTTAAATGCTTTTCTCAATGCATTTTCCATTTTAAATGCTTTTTTGCAACATTCTTCCTACTATCTCCACTCATTTTTTTTCACAAGCCCCAAATATCAGTCGGTCTTCAACCTCGCTATTAGAGATAATTTAAATTTGTCACCATAAATATTGTCACGTTGCTCCCTGGTAGGAGCCCCGGCAATTGAGTGATACCATTACAAAAAATACTGATTCAAATACTGAACATGGGGCCATGAAGCTGTAATATTAAATGTTGGATAGCAGTTTCTATGTTTTTACGTTGGCAACATTAGTCCCGCGCAAATTTTTTGTGGTTTCATAACCTGTAGTCGTGGTGTTTTTGGATTTACCATCATGTAATATGTTTGTTCTACATTGATGTCCATTATTAAATGACAAAATTGTTTAAAAATTCTATAAATGTATAAATAAGTAATCCTATTTTTTGTTCAATATTCATTAAATGATGAAAATTTAATTTGTGTTAATAAAATTATTGATCTAGGCATTATGTTCGACAGTAAACTCACCTTTGTATGTCATATTAATAATATTATCAACAAGGCCCTAAAGACTCTTGGCTTTGTTTTGAGAGCTGCAAAAGATTTCAATAATTTAGGAACATTTATTATGTTATATAAAACCCTTGTCAGATGCCAACTTGAGTATAACTCTACGTTATGGTCTCCATTTTTTAATATTCATTCAGATAACATTGAAAAGATTCAACGGAAGTTTCTAAGGTTTATAAATTATAAATTGCATATTCCTTTACAAAACATAAATTACAATTACCTCTTGGATAAAATGTCTCTATTGAAACTTTAAGAAAGAAGAATAAGCACAGATTTAATACTGTTACTATATTTGAAAACTAATCAGTATAAATGTTGTATATTCTATCACTTTTATTCTTTTAGACACAAATAGACCTATGTACCCATATAACTTCTCCGCTTCTACTATTTTGTTTTGTTGAATCTTTTAAATTCAATTATATGCGTGAGGATTAATTTTTGCCATTATGTTTACATTCTTCTTTATTATTTTTTAAGTGTTTACTCTGATACAAAATGCTTTTTTAATAAAAGCCCACTAGGGCGTGTAATAAATAAATAAATAATTATTTTAATTGTTTGACCTGAGAAACCATTTTGCATTTTCAATGCATTTTGAAAATAGGTATTTTGCATTTGAAATGCTTTTCTAAAAACCATTTTGCATTTTGCATTTTCAAATGATAAATTTTTGACCCATTTCCATTTTGCATTTCAAATGGTTTTGGGTACCCATTTTGCACATCTCTGATCACAACTAGGAAGAGTCTCACGCGGTATAAAGAACACGCATATTAGGCATGTAACACACAAAATAAACTGAGATTCAGAGATATTTTCCGAGCACGTGTGCACTTGCATAATGTATATAGATGAGTAACAACGATCAACTAATATTGCTAGAATCGTATGTAGGATACTGAGTAATGGGAATGAAATGACATCAACAAAATGTTATTTCTACAAGTGAAAAACAATTTCATGCCATTTAAAAATCAGTTTATTATTTTCTTCATAACTTTCAAAAGCCAAGAATTCTATTTTATTTAAATTGTTTCTGCAATTGCTAAGCCAAATCAATTGGCCTAGCAGGACTTGTTTGTTGATATGTATTAACTATTTATTCAATAAAAAAAATAAAAAATAATAATAATTACATGTAAAAAAAAGATTAAGAGGGTTGTACACTATAATAAAATCTTCAGAAACATTATTTTTCAAGAATCCGTAGATATAAAAATCATCATCAAGTACGCTTACAACTAACAAATCTATATAACCCATATAAACTAAGAACGATAAGAGTTAAGCTAAACTCGCTAAACCTTAAAAAGCAATTCGAAATCAAATTAGGATTAAAATATTTTCATCCTGCCAGAAAAAAAAACAGATTAAAAATAATGTTAATGTAAAAACAGTACCATGAGTGGTACTGCGATTTTCGGCTGGGCGAGCCTTAAGCCCCGAAGTTGGGGAATATTAAAATGAGACACGTACACTAACTGGAAACTTAATTTCTGCGAGAAACCTTAAAATATATATTTTCAGGGTTGCTATTTGCATATTTTAACCTTCGAATAAAACTAAGTTCCGGAGCAATGTTTACCTTCGGAAAACCTTTCACGTGACACCGAACTTGAAAATAACCATAATTTAATACGGAATTTACCTATGTATACCACTATATCTGCAATGGGAAAGCTTTTAGCACTTTGGTAAACAAAACATGAATCAAAGGTATCACTGAACACTGCCTCAAGACCAGAAAACATTGAGAATCTATTCAATTTGATAATAATAATAATAATAATAATAATTGGATAATTTGTAGAGCGCCGTTTTTGTGAAAAATCACCTCAAGGGTGATATTGTGAAAAGACAATGAAATCCTACAACCCACTATAAATTGTACATTTTATAATACTAATGTCACGAATCAGTAAAAAACGGTTCTGTTTGGCGAAACACATCGAGTTCTGTTGCCATTTTGCACTGCTCATTCTGTTTGGAATGTATTGGTTAAAGCAACTTTTTTCAGTTCGCCACATCATTTCAATCATAAGTTATGCACATTTCAAATGTGTTAAAACATTAGACAAGATATAGTGTAAAAACAAATATATATATTGCTGATATTCATCGACTTACGAAAATATATATATTTTTTTTTATTTTTTTTTTTTATTGTTTTTGTGTTTAATTCGTAGAACTCCATTTATTTTTTTTATAATTTTAATTTAGATTAAATTTGATAATATTATTATTAAGTTCTGCAAGTGTTTTAGTTTTTTATTATTGTGACAGCTGTTTCGGCTTACAAGGCCATTTTCAAACTGTGGTTAGTCCACATTGAGACGACGTATTTATACTATTTCAAATGTAAATTTTGAAGGTGCATACATTGATTTATTACTGTTTAAACCGATGACATGATATATTGTTGGTTAAACCAATCTATGTTTTGCCCTCAGTAAATGGTAATGAGTTCTTAATTATTTACTAATGACTTTATTGCTATGAATTATTTGGGTGCATTATACTGCTTGGGTTTTGTGAAAATACTGAGAAGTGGTGAGTAAATTATTTTCCGTACTTTATTAATTAGTGTTAAATTTGGGTCATTCGTTCGTTTATTGATTTCTATGCCCTTTAATCTAATGCCCTTTTTTTCTATATGCAATGGTTTAGGACCCTTGTTGTTAAGTGGGGTATGATTATTCACCAAGAGATGTTCTGCGAATTTTGAGGATGAAAAAAAAAAAAAAAAAAAAAAAAAAAAAGGACTTACGAAAAGCTTTTGAAAGTATTGCCACAAAAAAATAATTAAAAAAATTATAACATATTGGAATTCAAGGAACGGTAAAAGAATGGTTCGTAAGTTATCTATCTAAACGACACCAACAAGTAAAAATTAATAATGTATTGAGTGAACACACACATTCAGAATTTGGGATCCCTCAAAGAAGTGCTAGATCCAATATTATTTATCATTTATGTAAATGAAATGTTATCGATTCCGAAAACTGGAAAAATAATATCTTTCGCCGACGACACAGTCTCGATCTCGAATCTCGAAAAAATTGGGAAGAAGCATATCGAAGCGCAAATGTAAATTAACAATGACAATTACCTATCCTTAAACTCGGACAAAACTTACTACCAAACATTTACACCCACGGACAAAAACCCTTCAACGATAAATTCGAAAATCATTATTCATAACTCTGTATATAAAATATACTCTATATAAAAATTATTCTGACAATTGCAACTCACCAAAATGTTCAATACTGACAAAAAAGGAATTTCATTAAATATTTAGGCGCATACTAATAGATCAACACATTAAAACAAACTATTAAAAGAATACGTAAACTTTACTACATTTTCCTTAGATTGTGAAATATCGATATCTAGATCAATATCGGAAATATTGGTTTACTATGCGCTAGCCCAATCAATTCTCCAATACGGAATAATAGGCTGAGGAGTTTATATAGAACTAACTTAGCCCAACTGGAAGTAGTCCAAAGAAGACTCGTCAAAATAATTCTAAAAAACCGTCAGATAACTCGACTCGTGAATTATTCGAAGAATTTAAAGTTTTAAAATTAAACAGAATCTATCAAAAAAATGCATTACTTTAAATCCACAAAGATAAACTAATAATAGATTCATTGAGCACCACACCGAGAACCACGGGACAAATAATTTCTAAAGTCAATACAACAACGGCACAACACCATTACACATACTCAGCCATTAAATGTTTTGTAGGGAACAAGAACTAACAATTTATTTACGTAAAATATTCCTTTTGGCCGATGGCAATGTTTGGAAGATAGCAACTTTGAAAGCCATTTTGAAAAGCATTCGAGATCTTGCGCCCTTCGTTGACAGTTAGTTCTTATCCTCTACCTTGTGATAAATTTACGGTTGTTCCTTGTAACATTAAATGAACAATTAAGTTCGATTTATTTCAATCAGTGTTTCAATTTATAAATTGGAGTCAGATAATCTATGGGCATCCCTATCGCTAAAGGTAAGCCAGCGATCCACTTCCCAAAATCTAATCCCCATAGTTTTACAAACTCCCTAAAGAAATACAAGCAGAAAAAAAATTATGAAAATTTTAAGAATAAACTTAAAGTACACTTTACCTCGGACTAATTTGGTTGTTTGGTAAGTATAAGAAGGTATAAAAAAGTAAGGTATAAAAAAATATTTGTATACATACATATACACGGGAAATTAAAAAAAGGGTAAAATATTTTTGTTTTTGTTTGCAATATCTAGTGTATCTGTTATTCTGTATATATATGTTCATAATTTCAAAGTTTCTATGTATGGAGTATTCCCAAAATGAAATAATGTTAAAAGCTTAAAACAACACTCCATCCCTAAACATAAGTTATTCTCAATTAGGGAGGTGTTAATTAAATTAAAAAAAAAATAAAAAATGTTAAAAAAAAATTATACGGTCAGAATCGCAGTAATTTTGCTGCAGAATAAGAAATAATCTTCACAAATTAATGCAATTGCCTTCACTGCAGAAAGCAAATCAAAATTGCATCGACAACGAAGAGATAAAAATAATTAACATGACTGCCAACTTAAATGGAGTCGTAAATTCACTAAATCTCTAATTAAAAATAATTACATCGATCGTGCAAACTGATAAACACAACAGTTAGCTGAACGCTTTGTTCCCCGGCGATCACAACACATAATACCTATGACTCTTCGATTCGCTACTTCCTTCCGGTGGCGTTAACCGTTACCGGTTCAGTTCTGACTGTCGTCATAGGATTCCCAGTGTTCAAGCAAGCATGGCGATGTGATGTACAAAATTACCGCTTACCGTCGTTACGCACTGGGCAAACAAGCTTTGCTATTGAATTATTCTGTTATTGACCGAATAAACGATGTGATGCAAGCCGTACGGGCGCAAACACGATCATTCCTTTGTTGGGGGCAATGAGGAGACAATAAATAGCGTGCGTGTGTCACAAAATAAAGCATACGAATGCTCGGCACGATTTGAACAATTTAAAGTCACGAGTACCTACCAACGTTTGCTCTCGAAGCGGAATATTGAATGTCGATCTAGTTCAGGCTATTTTCAAACCGTTTTTCTACTGTACTTTCATAACAATTCTATTTGACTTTTTTTCATTCGTATTGAGGATAACTGGAAAACATAATATTTGAAAACTTTACTTCTTTCGACGGGCCTATTTCGCCTAGCGATACGAATTATGAATCTCTCCTTACTGTCCAGTCGAAGACCATTTTTTAATCATATCGACCCAAGACAGCAATACTGCTGTAAAGCAAAAAAAAATACAACACGATTTTCGACCCTTCGTAAAAAGAATCGTAACTTTAGCTCAGTGGTAATAAAATCGCCAATGGTACCGGACCCCGACAGAAAAAGATCCGTAATCTGAATCTTAACTAAAAAAACAGAAAATCTGTTTATATGACCCACTAAAAACTAGCGAACGGTAGGCATTGTGTAATTTGTAAAGATTTTCCTGTCAAACTTGTGGAACTATCATCAGCTCACAACCTTATTTACAATGGTTTTAACTGTACTAAAATATGATAAATTTTTTTGTTACATATTTTCTAAAAAATTCAGTTTAAAATTCGAAACTCGGGCGAAACCGGGTAATAACAAAAAAGAACTTCGTAGATAGTTTCTATTAAGCGATAGTGCTTTCACGCGTTTGATATAAATGATACGTTTGTGTAACAATAAATTATTTGTGGGGAGTTGTCTTTTTGCTGACGGTAAGGTACACGGTAGCCGTATGATGATACTGTTATTTTACAGATCTTTCTACGAAAGGCGGTACAGAGTTTTCATTAAATTTGATGAATAGATTAGGACCCTCGATTAGTCAATAATTACCCGATGATCAATACAATTCAACAGTGTAGATGGGACCGCCGATACGTAATTAATTAGTATTCACGCCATGTTATGCGCTTCGAACAATGTGCGATATGTGCCCACAATCAGAGGCGGTTCCTTGGTACGTGCATTTGTGCATTGCACTGCTTGTCTTCAATCTCCATATAATAAATTACAAAGACATCTGTGCCCCAGTGATCGATGTAAGAAATTCGTAATTCCCGTCGGGTCATTATTTGAGCTATCTTCTAGTAAAAAAATCCCGCACAAGAGCAAGCGGTCGTGCATACCCAGATATGCACAGAACCAACTTTTACCATACTACTAAAACAGCATCGGGCGGTATCGAGACAGCCCGAAGTAGCCGAAACGGTGACATGAGCGAGACAGATTACACTCTTGACGTCAAATTACGTGTTAGAGCAGTGCAGATACATAACCCATCCGTGCATTATCGAAGTGCTTTGACGGCGAGTGAATTTTGCATCACTTTGATCATGCGTAATCCAATGCGTTTGGAATGGATTCGCTTAGAAATACTAATGTTCAATGTTAACGCAACAACATTAACACATTGGAACTCGTTCGCGGTGAAATCAAACGGTTTCGCTATATTTTCGACGATGAATTGAGTGTCCTTTATTTTCGAGATAATTTTGTATTATTTAATCAGTTATTTTACAAATATAACTTATAAGATAGAATGAATTGCAGTAGGTGTTCCCATTCATTAATTTGCTCCACCTAAATTACAGACTAGGTACATTTTAAAAGTGAAATGCACTGCTGGTAATTACAGTCACGGGCCGCCTCTGCCCACAATAACAGATAATTGCAGTATATTTCATGCATAACATCTATCAATTGCAACGACCTAACCCAGTGACGTTGTACAAAATGCAATATCAATCAATCAGCAGTGTTGCCGTGAGAATTCAGAAATAATCTTCTTAAGGGAACTAGAAAAAGGCACCGTAGTGAACGTACGTATTATTAGTTAAACTGTTAATAATTTAAGGAATCCCGTCACCCAAAAAATATTCATTAAAAATATGATAGTTACCATTTATTTTAAAATATAAATAACTTGAAAACCGATGCTCATATTTATTAAAAATCACTTAAAAATTTTCATAGTCCGGTTAAAATCTGGATCGCAGGCCGATTCCTGATAAACTTTTATTAATATCCTAATATATCGAAACACCTTTTCATGCACCTGCATTTGCCTTGATAATATATAATAATGAAATATGAAAATATTATGATTTTTATGAAAACATAAATACATTCCTCTTTTACTAAGAGTTACAGGTTTACTAACAGGAAAATCAATTTATTCTTTAAGGGCCTGCGATCCCGTTATTAACCGGATTAAGAATAATTTGAAGAGGTTCTTAATAAATTAGCAATAATCATTTTTTTACATGTGGTAATAAAAAGAAACTCCATAATCAAGCAAATATCCTGAACTTTTTTAGGGAAATCTGTATGTATAGGTGACCTATGTAGGTATATAGTGTGTTTTTATTGGTTAGACGCAAAGAGCAAAAAAAATATGTGGGTTTAAATTTGGTGCTCGGTTATACACTACATCGCAAGTGGTGAGAACTTTAAGCTAATCTCACACGACCGCTACACTCTCATGCATGTGGGTTTGGCCTATTTCACCAAATCTGGAATGTACGGCGAGTGGTATGATGAAACAGGCCAAGCCAACATAAATATTACGAGATCGTGTGAGACTAGCATTATCTACCACATCCAACATCTAGGGCAGTCTGTTTCAACGCTCGCTATAGTAAAAGTAAGAATAAAAGTAAATGCTAAAGTTAAATTTCACCAAAATGCGTTTTTCAATCAATTTAACTCCTGGTTTTACGTCACTTTTAACTTTTGTTTTAACTTCTTGAAAACCGAGAGTTTTTCGCGATTCTCGAGTTACTTCGCCATTTTGACATATTTGACAGTTCTACGTATATAAGGTTCTTCTGTTGAGTGTTTTTACGAAACGATTATTAATCATGATTAATATTATCGAAGATGACAGTAGTGAAGATGAATTCGTCATGCAATATGTTTTACAATGAAAGCCAAAAACATTTTGACCCCGTGTTAATAATATGGTCATTTGGGATGATTCCGAATTTTTGGCACGGTATCGCATGTCGAAAGAGCTTGCAAAATTTGTGACGGATCAAATTGAGGGAGATATTACGACTACTGGAAAGTAAATTATATTTTTTCCGTGTAATATCGTATATTATATTATAACAGGTCGTCATTTATTTTTAAATACCCACAGAAATATTTTTCTAGGAACAAAACAATGTAATAAAAGTATATCTTTTTTCATAAACTTTGGTATAAAACTTATTATTATATTAAACCCTGTATATAATGTTTCAATATACATATTATAATTGAAAAGAAACTATGTAATACATATATAACTTTTTTTACAAAGTTTGGTTGGAATTATTAATCAAAGGAAACTAGCCCCTCCAATACTCCCAAGAAATTATTACTAAAACTATAAATCGATCTTCATCATGTAAGTAAAAATTAAATTCTGAAATAAAAAATTCGAACACAATAACAAACAAGAAGTCAGAAGAGGTTATAATGACGCACAACAAACTTCTGTATTTTGACAGTCACTTAACCAGAGATCATATTTAATCTTCGGTGTGGCCGTACCAAAAAATAATGCCGTGCATTTTTCCACGTAATTTCGAGGAATATTCTGCTTTTTAGACTGGCCACACTAGTAACTGTTACTTTTGCATAAAGGCACTTGAAACAGCGCGCGGTCCGATTTAACATCCTTGTTACTTTAACTGACAGTTAAATTTTTAACTTGGCTCACGATTTAGCATTCTGTTGAAACAGACGGCCCCTACATATTTACATAAAAAATTATCTCAGAAATCGTTGGTTAAAGTATGTCGGATACGCCCGGTTACACCTTGTACAAACCCGTAACATACATCAAATGCATCGATCTAAACCAGTGAGATGTCGTATAAAATGCACAATCAATCAATCAAGTTGGCGCGAGCGTTCAGTTCAGTAATAAATTATTACGACGGAGCATGGTGGTGCTTTCCACTTCCACAATCCACATGACAGGCAAGTTTACAAATTCACACCATTAAATTGACGTGCAACAAGTTCATTCTGAGAGCCTTCATTCGTACGTAGATGATTTTGACACGTGGACATGTTAAGACTTAAAACTATCAACGTCGGGACTGACGACGTAAACAATGACTTGAAACTAATCTTCCCACTTCTATTCGCGTTCAGCTACTTGCGTCGGTGGTGATCCGGAACGTTGATCACGCAGTTGGTACGTCACTAATTAAATATCTTGTGCATTTGGCAAGTTCCACGTCATTATCATGAAAGTAACACTTCTTAATTGACCGTAAGATTAGCTTGCCCACATGCTAATTTCTCTTCACGCTACAAAATAGCGCTGAATGGCCATTTGTTGACAATAGAAACAACTGGACCTAAGTCTAAGAACGGGTTGTTCTGTTATTATTTCAGGCCGATTGTTTTGTGGTACTTGGATAATAACAGACTTGAATAAGACTTTCACAGAACTTGAATATTAACTTCGAAATTTGATGAATTGTTCAAATTCTGTGAAACCCCGTCCTAAGTGTACAGGGTACAAACAAAAAGAGGTTTTCAACAAATAATTCAAGGGTTTTTATAATCCTGCCTGCATGATATTTAAATATTGATCCCTGGGCATACCCGTACACCAGAAAGATAATATATTATTTTGAAATCGAAATATTTGAAATTTGGAATAAAGCGAAGGTAGAAATTGCGATGAAAAATCGTTTGATGTTTTCGGGAAAAGAAAAATAACAATTAATTAAGTATTATTATTCTTAGGTAACATGAGACGAAATTATATCTAAAATGGATCTAATTTCTCCATCCAAAATAAAAAAAAATCCAGATTTCCAAAAAAATCACTAAAAATTCCCGGTTCAATTAAATGTAGGCGATTATAACAACTTTTCCGGTTTCTCACTGGTAATCGCGGTTTGCGGTTTTCTATAATTTTCGGTGTTATGATAAACGAACCTTTCACAATTGGCTTTACGTCAAAAGAAACACTATAAAAAAAACTCAAAAAGGGCAAACGTTTTACTTATTCTCAGGCGACACGTATCGTGCGAAGAGATTTAACAAGAGGAATGGTAAAAATATATGTGGAAAGTGTCGAGTTATGTTACGAAACTTAAACTCGAACTGAGCCACGAATTAGGGGAAAGGACCGAAGCAACTGCAAGTGGCGTTTCGCGCCATTTGCGGTTGCTTCGTTCCTTTCCCATAAGTTGAGGTTCAGTTCGGCAGTTCGGCTCGCGTATGCATACGTAGCATAATAAGTTTTACATTTGGTTTATCAGTTTTACATTACGTCATGCTTTAAAAACTTCTTGTATAGTTTTCGATAGCTCACCAGGTATATTATATTCTGTTCTTATAGTGTATGTATAATGAGTGCAAAAAAATAAAATATCTACACAATCAGATTCAACGGTAATGTATGATTTGAAAAATTATTTTCATTATAATATCATATTGTACCCAAATAAATGCAAACAATAAGAAGTACCGAACTATTAAAATGAAGCGAGGCTAGTATCCCATTTGTGGTGATAACCTTGATGTAGGACAGTGAGTCATGGAGGAAGGACGAAAATAAACATAATGTAGTCAAATTAAGATCCCCTAGGCGTATGTGGTGAAACTAAATACGACTGAAATACAAATGAGTAGATCGGAACGGATGTGGAAACGGAATAAAATTAAGAAGGGCGCTCAGATAGATTGGACACGTAGAGCGAATAGGGAAAAGAGTAACAAGATAATATTATAAATGACATGTCAGTAGATGGAAGAAGCCGGGGACGTCTCAGGAAAGCATACACGATCACGTTAGTCGAATTATTGACTCGGGTCATGTCAAGAGTCTGAATAATAGAGGAGTAAGTGTGAAGAACGAATATAAATAAAAAGGTGGTGTGTAGCTTTACAGAGTGATTACGTGTTGCGTTCCAAACCTTATGCCATCGCTAAATGGATAGCAAATTTTAGATTTTTTGTGTATTTGCATTGCATTTCCTAATATGGCGGGTTGCATATTACGGTTAGTTACCAGTTAGTTTCAATTTTGAAAATGATAATTGAATTCAAAGCAAATTTGATTTCAGTGAATCAGATTTCACGCAGTGCTGACGCACCGCACAGACAACAGAAATTAGTATGTTTGATAAAAATAACAATAATAATATATTATATTCCATAGAAATCATTCAAATAAAGACACAATACAAACATGGCCCAAATCTAATTTGTGCAACCATATCAATAAGTTCTAATGTATGCCTACGAACTAAATTCCTAGCGGGGCGAGAGAAAGGACTCGAAGAATACAACGTCACGATATAGCCTTAATCTGTGTCATGTTACAAAATGACGGGGCCCGGACTAGGAGCAGCTCGTAGCTCGAAGCTCGGAGCGTGGGCGCCTCGGGGCTCGCGGCGAGATCTTTCGTAACGCCACTCATTGTTCTCCTCACAACTCATAACGCGAACTTTCTGTGGGATTCAGGATTAATACAATTATGCTCATACGTCTGGAAATCTCTGAGAATGCTATACATTTACTATTCATCACTACAAAGTTTGGTTTGCTTTAACCAGCGATTCCTGGAGTAAGAAATGTAAATGACATTCTGGTATCCAGTTACTTTTGATTTTATATTTTAATTAAAATGTTAAAAATCGGTAGGTATTGGACAGTTGGGTCGGGAAGGGGGGATTGAGCAGTGATGGAATGTAAAAAAAAAATTGTTAAAAAAACAATAACGAAACGTCGCCTAACACCAAATTTTAATTTACATTTGTAAAACCTGAAGAATCCTGACTTCATTTCAGGAATCACTGTTTGTTAGTTAGTCTAGAACACCTCATAATTCCCCTATAAAGTAAAAATAATATAACCATAATAAATTGTTTGAAAATAAATATTTGATAATTCATTGAAGCGTAATTGATTTTGTAACACCTTTAGTACATTAAGTATAGATTTTTTGTATATTAAATTTATTTGAATCTTTAAATAATTTGCCGGGAAAAAGCAAACAATAAAAATCACCACTGTTAAAAAGTTTAAATATATTTATTAAAAAGACAAAAGACGATCACTGTTTTATCACTGTCAACACGTATGTTACATTTTGCCGTTATAATAAAGAGTGTCATCAAGATTCCCTGATAAATAAACATAAATACCAGAAGACATTCAACAGCAGCATCATCAAATTTTAACACCGGGTCAAGATAACCACCACACACAGGAAAAATAAAAGTAGATGCTCTGCATAATCTCTGCATTTTAAAAACATCTATAAATCAATATGAAGAAATTCGAAATTCCTTTTCATAAATTTGACTTGTTATGTATACGTTCTGAATACATAAATATATTGTTTATTACGTATGCTAGTCGACGTAACTAGGCAGGGAAACATTATATTACACATAAATTATTATAAAAATAATAAAATCTACTACAATTTTTTTATATCTGATTAGTTTCCAGACCTATGAACAGTATTGCAACTAAACATACAGCAGCTGTCTTTTATGGGACCGTGACATGACATTCAGTGCACATTTGTAAACCAAGCGTAGGTACACATTACCTACTTAACTAATTAACTTCATGACGTACCAACATAAAGATACTTACGTACAGCTATCAGCTACAGTAAACATTCACTGTCTTATTTAGAACATGACGCCACTGCTTTTAATTAGCAGCAGTGCTAATTATTTTTGTAGGGAACGTAAAGTTCAGAATTACAGTTAGTTGCACTAAAGCTCCAAAAACTAAACGATTAATTATAGGTGAGCAAATATAGATATAAAAGTTTTCCCGGAATAGGAAAGCCTCGTCATAACCACGCTTATATAATTGCCTAGAATAAATAATATTAAAACGTTGAAAAGTAATTAAAGCTTGCTCTCAAAGAAATTTAAATACGTAAATAATTTATTACGGCAGAATAATAATACAAACGAGGTACGAATTGAAAGAATTTCTTGGCGATTCGTGAAGAACAGCCACGCGTTGATGTGGTTCAGTCTGTCTGTGCATATAGAGAAAAAAATAGCGCGTGTTGCTTTTACGTACAGGTCACAGGTGACAAAAAATGTTATTACTAGTCACAGGTGACATCTATATAATATAGATACCTATATAAAAAACACACGCGTATTCGAATGCAACGTTGCATCAAAATTTCAAAGCACTCGGTGAAGAAGTTTCGGAAATTTAAGATTTTGATCAAACGAACATTTTTATTTATACTATAGGTAGTTTTTTTTTTATTCTTGTAACCGGTACAGAAACATAGATGCAGAGAAATATGTTTACGCGCAGATGTAAGAATGAGAAAATGTGATTATCTATTCGATATAATATTCCAAAAATATTTAATGAAGAATTTTAAATGAAATCAAGTATGCAAACATTACGCCGGTGAATATCGCCGAGTGCCATTTACAGTATGTACGCAGATACAATGTATAGGATACTAGTATACGACAGACGGAAGAACGCAAACAGAATTCTTGATGTAATAATTAATTCATGGAGTTATCAAGGATATTAATGAACGCGACGTTACGTGTGTAACTCGGTAGATTTGACATTGGATAACGTACGGAAAGAAGTATTCTGATGGCGACGATAAAACCAATATTTCCATAAGAATTTAGGAACTCATCGTTGCATTATTTCACAATTGGAAATGTTATGTACGAATTTTTTACCCGCGGCTTCGCTCGCGTGGTATTGGGGAGAAATTACTGTACATAGATTTTTCCCACATGAATGAAATGTAGCCTATGTCACTTTCAAGTAAGTAATTGTAAAGTGTGTAGTAGGTTAAGCACTGAAAGCGCACTTGGGTGAAATATCACTAAAATGCGCTATAATTTGTAGTTATTCGTTATTTTAATCCCCCTTCTCCTCTGATTTACATCCGCCACACATCATTTACCAATTAGAGGTGCAATAACCATGCTGGCTCCGGACGATCGCACTTTTCTTCACATAAATAATCTACACAATGTACCAGGTTAAAATGCAACTCATAAAACCGGTGTCAACTATATCAGAAAAGGGAGATTGATCAAGAGGAACGGCTGCGCGCCCTTTTTCATACAAAATTAAAACTTGGTTTTGAGGCCAAAGTACCCAACCAAACTGAATAACTATTTTTTTAATCAAAAGGTATAGCAAATATCTAGCAAGGATACGTGCTGCTTTATTTCTTTGTGTTTCAAATTATAAAATATAGGCTATTAAAGAAATCAAATTTTCACAATTTTTGGCAATTATTTGTGAGTTAATGATAATTATTTAAAAAAATAATTTTGCCCTACCTGTGGAAATATAAAATAAATAGTAAATAAAAAAGCATTTCGATGAGATTAAATTTAAATTACAACCGACCGATTTACGCAGAAACACAAGTTTGCCGTATATATATTTAAAATTTCGACACAATAAACACGTTGTTTTATTTTTAAAATTTTAATATTTTATTATATTTACATAGTAGATTATGAAAGTTTATTTTTTAATGATTACTATTAATTGTAAAAAAATCGTCAAAATTGTCTCGAAAGTCGTGAAAAATTGAATTCTTTAATGGCCTATATTTTTTCTTTTTTCATATGTAGCAAACACTTTGTGGATATACATAATTAGAATAAAATAACTTATATTAATAAATAAAATAACATATTAAGTAATTTATTTTTATGTAACCCTGAATAAGGTTCAGGGTGAACTGCAACCGGTTGGTTTTATATATTGAAAATATATAAGATAAAGTGGTATTAAATTAATTATTTAATAAATATATTTGTACAGCGCCCTTGTAGTGATTTTTCGTGAAAACGGAGCTATATAAATTAGCCAATTATTATTATTATTATTAAAAACAGAGTTATTTTATTCTAATTATTATAATTATATTTTTTCATTCAAAACACATAAATATAGTAACACATATCCGTAATAGATATTTGATATACCTTTTGACTAAGAAAAGAATTACATATTCGGTTTGTTCAAGTATTTTGGTCTAATATCCAAATTTAAGTGTTGTATGAAAAAGGCCTTTGTGATTATTTCATAAATGGAGAATAACGAAGTCCGACGGCCAAAAGTATAGTTTATTTTTCAATAAGAGACCGGCTATCACCCATCGAATCGACACGAAAAGGGAAAGAAACGTAATAAAGATTGATGTGTGTTCTTGAATTACGGGATAGTTCCGCCTCAGTTCGACGCGCGGCGGTGCCCCTGCCTCCTTCTACCAGTAACGGTAGCTACTAGCCACTAAAGGCGAATTACGGCCGGCGAAATGAGGCTCTACTCGTGTTAAATGATTTAACACAACCTTGCGACTTGCGGCTCTCCTCTCGCTCTAACGGTTCACTTTCAGTTTTACGTTTACGGACCCTCTTGAGTCGGCGACGAAAGAGAAAGGACACTACGGTACGGTAATTGACGCCAATAAGTAGGCAGTAACGTTACTCTAAATTTGCGTACTACGTACATTTTTTTAAGAACATCAATTTAGATTTACGTGGTTTTATTTTAGTATTTAAAATTTTAATATATGTAAACGCGCGCCATTGAGGAAAATCGACATAAAAAAATATGGAACGCTTCTTTTTCCAGATTGAAATCGAATAACGAAACGCACGAGAAGAGAAACGCCCAAACAAAATTTGTGTGAATGAATGAAATGGCTACAGATAACATCAAAACGAACGTAACGCATCAGAAAGAGATAGCCATTCAAAGAATATGTGTACGGGTGATACGGCTATATTATTATGAACGTCCCTCGTTTATCTTGCCGCGCTAGCTTATAGAGTCCCACTGTCAAGCATAGCGGCACAGGCGAGCGACGAGCATTTTCGTATTGACGTCATGCTCAGATTGCTCGCCGCGCACATGCTCGCCCGTCAGTGGGCCGTTTTTATCGTCATTCTGAACGAACAAACGAGCGAGTAGAGTAGTAGAATACGACGTACTGTCACTAGGTTGTCCTTCATACTCTTGTGTTTCTTCGTTCGCTGTATCACTTTATTTTATTCGAAAATCATTGTGAATAATTGTATATTTTTGAGTGCATGCGAATGGAACGAAACTCCATCAGCTTTTGTTTTTGTTCGGGAATGATTTGAGCACATCTAAAAAGCACAGGAAGGCATTTTTTTCACAAAAAAATAGCCTAGAACGACGTGTTTGTGGCAGCCGGTGTCAGCTTGTCTGACCAACGGGATTATCTACGATATTAAACGCAGTAAATCACCAGTTTGTCCACTGGACCTGGTTCAGTGTAACCACGCGCGTTGTCTCATTAACCTATCTTCACTTTTAATTCATCTAAGGGTACGGATAACTTTTCAAAGACCAAATAATTTTATTTTATATATGTTTTACATAACTTGTGTTGAAGGGGGATGAGATTAACAAGCTCGGACCGTTTAGCTGCAAGGCAAGCGTCCCACCTACGGCCCAGGTAGGTAGGTATCGATGACAACTACTATAATAATATTCAAGACTATAATACTTCCGCGTGTAAATACACCAGGCGAAACGTATGAACTTGGGAGTAAAACGTACGTTTTACAAAGCTGATGAGACTGGGTTATACTGGAAATATCTTTATACAACAAAATAAGTTTCAGACAAATAAAATATGAGGATTTACGAGCACGCGGATCTTTTGGCACTGGATATAGCATAGGAAGTGTGTTTTGAAGATTTTCTATATGTTTACAGTTACGAATAAAACACAATTTTACTAACCGAGAAATCATCGAAATCGAGATATTTTTCAACTTATATCCCAGTAAATCGAAAGTCTACTGTATTGGGTAATCTTTAGCTATTCAACAATGCATCGCATTGCTTCGCTATTGGCGGGATGGATCTCATCGGAGGTGAGTCATCATTCGTCGCCAGCGGCAGTGCTAATAAAATGAATTAATTGAATAACTCGTTATAAACAACAATTTCAAAGTTTATTCAACCAATATTGTAGCAAGGAATACTATCTCCGAGATGAATAACATTTAATTATCGAGGCGAAGTTGTTGTCAATACCAAACAGTAAGTAATTTAAATATTATTTGTTCTGGTTGTTTACGCTTACAAATAATAATATAAAACATACAAACAATGGTTAAGTCTACAATACTTCACCGATTCTCAATGTCGTTTTGTAAAAAAACAATGTAATCTTTAGAAAAGTTGAAATATTCAAGAAGTCGGCGGTTCATTGACTTTTATCTATAAGCATAAGTTGGGGCTTAAAAAACAGAACTTTTCACAAAGCATAGCAAGTGTCGAAAGGGGAGAACTACGGTACCCGCTATGGGATTCTAACTTGATCGACCCGGCTGTTAGTCGAACGTTTTATTCGCCAGGCAATAAACATTTTACATAAGTCACAACAAAATAACTCTCCTTTGGTGAACAGATATTATAATTTTTCAATAAGTTGAAATAGAAAATAATAACAAAATCGAGAAGAAAATATTTAGATAAAACTATTTCTTTGATAAAAAATAAATATATTTCTACATCCCGCCTGCACAACGGAGTTTGTTTGTTACGCCTAAATCCGCGATGGAGGGCAGTGGGAGGTGAAGGCCTAATAATGTGGAAAGTAAATAATACGATGTGGACGCAATTATTATTAACATTATTTCCACAATTACGACAGTATAAGGCAGTAAACCACTTATTTTTCTCATGGCGGAAAACTATGTCATTTCGTGATAATAGTATCGTACCAGGCCGAGATCTTTAGGCACAAGATTATTAATATTCTATTATTAAGGCTTAAAAAGTGTTTATTTAGTTTTTTTTTAATTTTATTATTTTAAAAGTGAGATTATTTTATATTTCTAGCGGTGCGGTACTTCCTCGCGGATTGCACCTAGTCCGTGTGTTTATTAGCGAACCAGACCAGTCGACCTTGGCATACCGAGAAATACGCGCGTATTAAGGCGAACTTACTTCGACTCGGGATATATAGACTTGCAGAACTGACTGCCTGCTGGCTGCAAACTGCTTGCGGCTGCCTTCGAGTTGCCGAAACCACGTCGGTGTACCTATTATTTTACCACCGAGAGCTCCTTTGCAACTTATATTTCCGTTGTATGAATCGATTATTAGAAAGAGGGAGAGGTTAGAGGGGACGCCTATACTATTTACGCTTCTATATATGGGGACACCGTGGGCATCGGAAGAAATAATGTCAAACGTCGGGCGTGATTGTCGGTGAGAAGCTATTTTGAATAAATACTTGCTAGTGGAAATTGTTCAATGAGGAGAACATTATTAGATAAAAATTTGAACTAGGTCAAGGATTGGAAAGAACACACTAATAATAATCATGTTGAGATGTAGCTGTAAGTAGAATAGTACCATCTGGCATAGAATTTAGCAAGGCGCTCACAGGAGACGGTATTATGATGCATCACAACCGTCATTCAGAACAGTAGTCTTTAAGGACGGGTTGTTTCGGAGAATTTGAACAATTCATCAAATTTGTTTGACCTTGAGAAACACCTTGAGATGTGATTTCACCCATGGCGGCAGTAGGTATTGAATGTACACATATTAGGTTAGTAGCAGTTAAATATAATACAGTCATAATATTACATAGATAATGTAGTAGCAATTTAGCAATGATACAGTTATGACGAAAAGAAAACAAAAAAGTAAGGGTGGTCAATTGGATACGCCGGATTTCATTTTGAAATGAAACACCGTAAATTATTATTAAATTGAGATTTTTTATTGATTTATAAAATAGACACGTTGACATTAATCATGGAATACGAAGTTTTCGAAGACTTTTTGCAAGACAAGACAAGACAGGTCTCTGTTTTTCATTTCAGGAATTGTTATAGTAAGTTAGTAGTTTGTTAGCATAGACCTTGGACTTGACAAAACCCCAAGTTAAGTCAATGGAGGGAAATTTAAATCCGGCGTACCCGATGGATGGACCACCCTAATTAATTCAAGTATTTAAAAACATTACCAAATATTTATACAATAATAATCTATACATATAATAGATCTGATAAAATAATGTACATGCTAATTAATTTGCGTTATGTTTGGTTTGGGGTGAATAGGTATTGGAAAACATTTTTATTTATTCTTTCACCTTTCATTTTTATCCAGTCTGTGATCTGTGATGGTTGTTTCAAAGTAGGTAGCATGTAGATACAGTTTAATGGTATACATTCCGATTTAGTATTTGTGTCTGTAAGGATTTAAAACATAATATGCCTAATTTGATGACCCTTAAATTTTACGACGTTATTTAATGAAGATGAGGATGCTAAAAAGTCTAGAAGCTGTAGTCAACTACATAGAGTGCGCAACTAAAGGTCGATTGCCAGCATTCAAATTGAATGCAAGACCAATAATAGATAACATTCTAAATCAAAACCCGAGGTGTCGGATTTTTAATCCCGCTCTGATGAGGCATTATAGTTTGCTCTTGTCAGGGTAGACGCGTAGACAGGTGTATAATAAAACTTAACGACAGTGATAAGAAGTCGATATAGTCATCATTCTAGCCAATTTAATCAGGGTTACAAAGAGCTGGGCGTTCTGTAAACGGCTGGTAGATTTTTCAATGGCGATAAGCACTGAATGACCGTATAAGGTACCGACACTGGCCCTGTACAGATCTCAAATACGGCCGACAATTGAATTTAGTGGCCACCTCTAAACCGGTGTCCCAAAATACTTGATTTATCTGTTTAACTCGAGTGGTTCGTGTGATCAACAATCCGAAAGCAGACTGCCCGGTTGTCGTATATTTTTCGCAGGCGTGACGAAGGCATGCCGATTCTGCTATAAGATATTACAATATAACGTTCCCAGGGAATTAATCAGCAGTATTGACCCCTGTAAACCGATGCAAAAGCGAGAAACTCACACTCTGATAGTACATACTTACACTAGGTACACGCAAATAATTTAGAAAAAAGGTTTGAATGTATTTTTGCACACCCATAGTACCGCAAGTTTAGAAAAAGTATTTCGAACTACTTTATAACAACCGCCCGCAGTCCCCTCTTACCCCGCAAACGCCTTGAATGAATGCCATGAATTCCGTTTAAATTTAGACTCGCGATTCAATTCCACAATGTTTTTATTTTTTATTTCTTATGCTTCCGAACCTAAACATGATTATTATTAAACCATCACTATACAAAGAAGGGTTATTTTTAAAAAAACTCACCGGTGCACCAAGTATTAAAACAATATCAAAATAAGGCTTCTTACTATTACTATAGATGGCATATATACTTGAACGTAACGAAAGATTAATATGCGCGTACTCGAGTATGGGGGTTCGGTTGAGTTATTGCTTAAGGGTAAATAATATTAGATTTGTATGCCTTTCTTGAAAGAATTGAGTTCTTAAACGGACAAAACTATTTCTTCATATTCACATTGCTAATATACGGGTGCATACGTATTATAATTTGTCTTAATATTGCAAAGCATAACTTACAGATAACAATCGTGGGTTGTAGCATAAAATATACAATGTTACACTTACGAAAAATGGTAATTTATTAACAAAAAGCGAAAGCAGTTCAACAATATGTATTTACGAATTTAATGCATTAAATCTGTTTTTCCGCGCCCAAATGCAGCGTTAATGCTAAAAGGCATTGTCATCATGGGTGTGCTAAACGAGCCAGACTAATCATAATAATAATATTATGAAATAAAACAAACAAATGAGCTACATAAACTGTACGAGTAAATGTGTGGATAATAAACCGGCGGTAAAGGTCAATACAGTACAGCTTACAGCGAGTCACCTGCGGTACCTAACGCAACGCGGGTGTGGAGGTAAAACGTGATCATGGCAATAATTAACTTAATGTGGTGTTTTCACGAAAAGCCGGCGTTTCAGCACATACGAGTACATCTGGGAGTGCTACTAAAAATACCAGAGCACACTCCCTCCCTATCTGCCGACTCCAGTAGCTAGTCGTTATCGATCCCGTCAAATAAACAGTGTACCCAAACATCCAGTTATTGGCAGAACTTGTCAAATAGGACATCAAACAAATCACATGAGAACGCCTTTTTGATGAAAAATTATCGACTGGCGAGTGAGCAGTAGGCAACGGCCTGATTTTGTTAGGTTAAGTATACATCGGCGAACCGAAACGTGAACCGTACCAAGAATTACGGGAAAGGAACGAATCAACTGGAATCGGCGTTACGCGCCATTTGCGGTTGCTTCGTTTCTTTCCCATAAGTTGAGGTTAAGTCCGACAGTTCGGCTCGCGTATGTATACGTAGCATTAGCTAAATTACTGCGTTCGGCGTTATAAAGTAAGACTTCAGGATCGAGCATCGAAGACTATTGGAGAAAGATACTTGCTCCCACAATCTTAGATCCGATGGATTCCCGTGCTTCTCTGCTTTAATTTCATTTTTAATCTATTTTATTTATTTTCCTATATGTAAATATTATCTGTACTTATACCCTCTATGGGATGTGTGGGATTGCACTAACCTCCCCACATCCTGGAATAAAGAATTTATTATTATCAATCCTGATCAGTGCGATAGATGTACGCCATGAGCAGTAACACCGATATTTATGTATTTTACAATTGAACCATGATAAGTAACATTCTAAAATAAAAATAGGTTATCCAGTCAGATGAAATAATTAACGTACGAATGGTTTTCGTTGAACTCAAGTACCAATCAAATATAATTAATGGATGAAAGATGAGTAGGTACACCGAATCGAAAGTTTTCAATATCTATGTACTTCAAATCAAAATGGTAATTAAAGTATCATGAAAGCGGATACTAAAATGTATTAAAAAATATATATACTCAATTGTGTTTCTGAAGACTATGTAATTTGGTGACATCGAGATAAAGGGTATCAGAAATAAAAGCAACTCAATCAGAAGGAAAAACCAATAATAAAACATAGTCGAGTCAGTTATGCAGGTGCATTTTCCTGTTTTTTCAATGAGTTTCTTTCCTTATTTGTATTTTATAGCATTGTCATTAAATTACACTGTTTATATTATATACTGAATCGTGAACCATCTGTTTCACTTACATATTGTCAGCAATCTTGTGATGACTTTTTTAGTGTATTTTGAACTATAATTAATTAAATTATTTGATACACTTGGGCCATTCGTTCACGGAGATTCTAACAAGCGACTCAAGTTTTGTGCGCGTAGCATATGCGCCGCTTAACTGTAAAACTTTTGTCATTTTCTCCACAAATCTACTTTTCATTCTGTGAAAGTAAATTTAGATCTTACCTTCTTCATTGTCATTCATTTTATACCACAAATCTATACCGTCTTTATAGCATCATAGGCCGCGACGTATTGGTTAACGCTTCATTATTATTGAGGTAAGCTTTTACAGATATGTAATATGAAATGTAAGTATACAAATTAGCCCAATGTTCTCATTATTTCCTAAGGAGAAAGTAATTAGCATTAGGTACCTAGACAGATGATGTTACGTTTAAAGTTCATACAACACATGTTTCGAATCTCGCTTTAAACTTTAGATCAAGACACGCCAGGAGAGAATGTCAGAGATCGTCGGATTGCACAGAGGTTAAAATTTGCACGATATTCCGCGCTTTGAACCACAAACGTTGCCGAACAGAAAGTGGGAAATAAAACTACACCACAGTACACTAACCTTCAGTTCTCGGCCCTACCTTTTCGCATCAGCCTACCTAGAACCGTTAAGCAGATATCTCACGGTGTTTTACCAGAAACACATTCCGAAAAACATACCAACCACAAATTTTCCATATAAAGTCATATTATTATGACATGTTAAAAACAGATAAGGACATCAATTCCCTTCAAGTAGAATGTTCTGATTTAAGGCGTCAACTATTTGCTGACAAATTTGTTCTGAAATGTTTAAATTCTAAATGTCATCAGGTTATTCTCAGAGTCTCGTTGTTCATTGACTCAACCCATTTATCTACAATCAGAGCTTCAACGAAACCTCTTTCTTCCCCATCAGTAAAAATTTTACGTCTCTCTCAGAGCATCAAATCGCCCAAAATGATTTACTTGCCTTATACAAATTAAAATATAGTCATGTCACCCTATCCCCAACAATTTGAGAAGGGATTGGAATCCTTAAAAGTCATTCCAATCTCCCGGCCCGTAGGTACTGTCAATAATATGTTCAGTGAGATTATTTCATCTAAATGGCCCAACACTTCTATTTTATTTACTGATGGATCCAAATTTCCCGACTCTCCTAACTGTGGTATAGGTATTAACGTTTACCACAATAATTCTAATGACAGAATATTTCTAATAAAATAAAATACTTTTTTGTTTTAAAACCACGATATTTATTAATTTAAGAACCGACCGGTTTCGCTTTACTTAAGCATCATCAGGGTACAAATTAATACTAAACAAGAAGTACATAATGTGTGTATATATATAACAAAATATAGAGGGAGACAACATGATACAAATATAAGCAACACAAAGACGGTCATAAAATACATTAACATAAGTGCACAAGTAATGGAAAAACCGCTAGATAATTATGTAGACTAATGGGTTATACCAATAAATCGGGAGAAACAAAGCATCAACTGGCATGGTGGTAAGGAGGTAAGGAGAACTGGGATTTTTTTTTTTTTATGGGTTTATTGGAAACAGACCTAATATTGGACTACTTGATATGTCTAATTGATTATTAAGTATCTGACTTTTGGTTTTTACAGCTTTTTTAATTTCTAGTGCCTCTAAGTTGTTTAGTCTGTTACCATGCCCGTTTTTATGTAAGATCTTAGCACCGGTGCTATGACAGAATGTATGATCTTTATCGATCAAATGATTTGCGAATTCGGAAAACCCGTTATTATTGAGGCAACGAAGATGCTCCTTTATCCTAATATTAACATTACGTGATGTCTTACCGATATAGAAAGCCGAACAATTATTGCAATTTAATTTATAAATCCCCGAATGACTTAATTTATCGTCCTTATCTTTAGAATTCATTAGAAATTTACCTATATTGTTATTAGTATAAAAGGCCGGTTTGACTTCAGAAGGAAGGTTTTTTACACTTAAGGTAGAAAAGTGATTAATAAATAAAATTCGCCGCCATTGATAATTAATATTATTATCATTGATTTGAGGACAAGGACTAGCAAAGAGGAAGCGATTAATGGCTATTTGTTTTAGCTTTTTATTTAAGATTAAATCTATAAAATTTGATTCATAGCCATTATTTACTGCTATGTTTTTAATTAGTTTTAGTTCACTATCAAAATTACTATCGGACATTGGAATTGTGACTAAACGATGGACCATTGAATGGAATGCGGAGTGCTTATGTGAAATAGGGTGATTGGAGGTGCTGTGTATGACAACGTCAGTATAGGAGGGTTTACGAAAAATGTTAAAATTAATTCTGTTATTAACGATCGATAAGGTAAGGTCTAAAAAATTTAAAAATAAAAATAATACCTAAATTTAAACCTAACCCAAATCCTGAGTTGACTATAGTGAAGAATATTCGTGCCAAACTAACAGATGAAGATTTGATCCTCACGAAAGCGGACAAGGGGAATACAGTGATCATACTCCCTCGAAATGAATATAATTCTAAAGTGGCGGACTTCATTGACAGTGACAATTTCTCAATACTTCCGAAAGACCCAACCAATAAGTTCCAAGAAAATGTGAAACAAACACTTCAAGCATGTAAAACTAAAATATTCAAAGATGAATCATATCACAAAGTTAAATTTTTAACTAAAAATCCCAAAACTCCTAAATTATATGGGTTCCTTAAAATACACAAGAATAATTGCCCCGTCAGGCCAGTAGTTTCATGTTGTAACGCACCAAATTTTAAAATATCATCCGTTATTACTAATATGTTTCAAAATACCAATGTTTTTTCACCTAAACATACCCTTAAAAACTCTTTTTCATTAGTAGAAGAATTGAAAGATATGATTCTCCCTAGTAATTCTACACTAATTTCTTTTGACGTTGTAAATTTGTTCCCCAATGTTCCCATAGAAGAGAGTAAATGTTTAATTTCTGATTTATTAAATAGTTCCGATCTCTCTATAGATTTTATAAAAGATTTCTTCCTTGTTTAATATATGCCTGAATCAAAATTATGTTCAATTTAATAATGTTATATATCAAATAAATAAAATTAAAATAACTAAAACTGCAAACAGGCGTAAGTACGGAAAGTTCTTACAGGTGTGCCGAAATTTTGCCCAACAACAGGCGCTAATATACATAAACCAAATCACCCCATCTGAAAAAAAATTTACAGAACACAAACAAAATGGATAAAAACATGGAATTATTTTTATCTAAACTTGATGAGAAATTAGAAAAACAAGCGGAAATAATAACTCATTCCGTTACTAGAAATGTGATGGAAGCGCTAGATGAGAAGATGAAAACAATTATTGAAGAAAACAATATCCTTAAAAATAAAGTTTTAGAACTAGAACAAAAACTTAAAGCAGTAGATAGAGAAAAACGTAAAAATAACCTGGTGTTCTTCGGAATGGAAGAGAAGGGAAAATCTGAAGGAGACCTAGTAGACTACATTAAAGACCTCATAGTAAACACGGGAGTACATTTGGACAGCCAAGAAATTAGCAACGTGTACAGAATAGGGAAACAAAGCGAAAACACGAATCGTCCGGTCATAGCCTCTATCACGACCCAATGGAAAAAACACCTTATACTCAAGAACAAGACAAACCTTCCGCCAGGTATTAATGTGAAAGAAGACTACTCGAAGGAAATCCTGGAAAAACGAAAACAGCTACAACCTCAACTAGAAGAAGAGAAAAAGAAAGGAAAAATTGCTTACATAAAATATGACAAACTGATAGTGTTAAAACCGAAGGACAACATTAGCGAAAAGCGAAAAAGAGGAACTTCGGATTCTCCTAAGTCATCAGCACAGAAGAAAGTAAATACAAACAAAATATCAAGCAATCCTTCACAACCTCTACCCAAAACTAGCATGAAAGAGACCAACAGACCTAACATTCTGAACTATATCAACCGGGCAAGTTCTGACCCACAACTAAGTGCTCCAAAAAACTAATTACTGTCTCGGAAGATCGGAAACAAGGAATATTAACAACAACCAAAATTAACAACCAAAACCAACCAACAAAAAGTCTCCCAATTCGGCTGGTCCCCGCGGGAGTTATAGACCACAACCCTCTAACAACAAGAAGAAACAAAATACTCAATATCGCAACTTTAAATACGACAACCCTTAGAACGGAAGAAAGCCTACACGGCTGGACATCAATGGAGAAGAGTAGCGCGTGACAGGTCCCAATGGAAATTGTTAGAGGAGGCCTATGCCAAGAGGCAAACTGAGCTTCGGGATATATTATAACAAACAAAATATTTCTAATATTAATGTACCTAACAGAAGTTCAGAATAAAAGGCTTATTATTATTATTATTATTATATATCAGCAACGTGACGGCCTAGCTATGGGGAGCCCTACCAGTCCTCTGATTGCTGATATATTCATGGATAACTTAGAAAATAAAATTTTATCTAGTACCTCACATCTTATTAAAAATGTCTTGTACTGGAAAAGATACGTTGATGATGTTTTGTGTATATGGACAGGGACTAAGCGTCAACTGAATTCCTTCCTCAAACTTATAAACTTTTCATAATAAGATTAAATTCACATTAGAAATAGGCATAAATTCAACCTTAAATTTTTTAGACCTTACCTTATCGATCGTTAATAACAGAATTAATTTTAACATTTTTCGTAAACCCTCCTATACTGACGTTGTCATACACAGCACCTCCAATCACCCTATTTCACATAAGCACTCCGCATTCCATTCAATGGTCCATCGTTTAGTCACAATTCCAATGCCCGATAGTAATTTTGATAGTGAACTAAAACTAATTAAAAACATAGCAGTAAATAATGGCTATGAATCAAATTTTATAGATTTAATCTTAAATAAAAAGCTAAAACAAATAGCCATTAATCGCTTCCTCTTTGCTAGTCCTTGTCCTCAAATCAATGATAATAATATTAATTATCAATGGCGGCGAATTTTATTTATTAATCACTTTTCTACCTTAAGTGTAAAAAACCTTCCTTCTGAAGTCAAACCGGCCTTTTATACTAATAACAATATAGGTAAATTTCTAATGAATTCTAAAGATAAGGACGATAAATTAAGTCATTCGGGGATTTATAAATTAAATTGCAATAATTGTTCGGCTTTCTATATCGGTAAGACATCACGTAATGTTAATATTAGGATAAAGGAGCATCTTCGTTGCCTCAATAATAACGGGTTTTCCGAATTCGCAAATCATTTGATCGATAAAGATCATACATTCTGTCATAGCACCGGTGCTAAGATCTTACATAAAAACGGGCATGGTAACAGACTAAACGACTTAGAGGCACTAGAAATTAAAAAAGCTGTAAAAACCAAAAGTCAGATACTTAATAATCAATTAGACATATCAAGTAGTCCAATATTAGGTCTGTTTCCAATAAACCCATAAAAAAAAAAAAATCCCAGTTCTCCTTACCTCCTTACCACCATGCCAGTTGATGCTTTGTTTCTCCCGATTTATTGATATAACCCATTAGTCTACATAATTATCTAGCGGTTTTTCCATTACTTGTGCACTTATGTTAATGTATTTTATGACCGTCTTTGTGTTGCTTATATTTGTATCATGTTGTCTCCCTCTATATTTTGTTATATATATACACACATTATGTACTTCTTGTTTAGTATTAATTTGTACCCTGATGATGCTTAAGTAAAGCGAAACCGGTCGGTTCTTAAATTAATAAATATCGTGGTTTTAAAACAAAAAAGTATTTTATTTTATTAAATATGTCAAACCACAAAGTGATTGCTTTCTACAATAATACAGAATATTTCATTCAATTTCAAATCAATTTTTAATATTTTCAGCAGAGTGCATTGCAATAATAGAATCTCTCAAATAGAGAATCAAAAATAATTTTGAACATTCCCTCGTTCTCTCTGACTCTCTTAGTTCCCTCCAAAAACTTAAATCCAGTCCTCTTCTTCATCCTGATGATCACTTTGTAAGCCTTATTCGAGTGATGATAGCCTCCATTCAAAGCTCTGGAAAAACTGTAACCCTGATTTGGATTCCTGGACATGTTGGTATCATGGGTAATGATATTGTGGATGCCTTGGCAAAACAAGGAGCGTCCAATCCTGTTGTTACCCTCGTAAACTACATTCTCCTATCTGACATTTTTTCCATCATCAAAGATAAATCCCGCAACGTTTGGGCAGAGTATTGGCACATTGCTAGTCAATCCAAGGGAACCTGCTATGCCTCAATAAAAATATCCTCTCTTCTATCAAGCCTTATCTAAATTTGCCTCCCCTCCATTCAACATCTCAACTCTTCTTAGTCTGAACTCGACTCCAATTTTCATTATAATTTTCAAATTTGCCTATTTAAATAAAATTAATATATAAATTCACCTTTCATTTCTCCATAATTTTAATTGATGGCCAAGAAGACCCTTGAAGGGGGAAAGCCAGAAATAATGGGGAAAAACAGATAAAGTAAATGTTAAATACTTATTTTACGTGGTAATTAACTTAAACTTGGTAAGTAAGCATCATCATGCTTAAGATCAATGAGTAAAACCAAAATAGTCTTACTTAAGAAAAATATGTTACTTAGGTAGTAAACCATAATTATTAATATATATATTATTTTTGTTTTAATCAATGTACACTTAAGTTAACAAAGCGAAATATGTATTTCTTTTAACTTAATAAATAACTAAAAAAAAGTATATTATAACGATGAGCCTTAGCACGCACCGCAAGTATTACCTATATACAGTAATAGTAACTAATGCCGTTATTATGTAAATTTTCCGCAGTCAATGAACACGTCAAGTGCTGCGTATAAACGAATGAGTAACACGGAAAGAAATTTATTAGCATGAAAATGCTCTTCATAATTTCCAAAACAAAATGCTGCTTCCGATTAAATTATTACACGAATATTCGTATGTACTGGAAATTTTATTTGCTTTTACTGAACATAAAATATGATAATTTTGGAGAACGGCAATGTAAATCGTGGTAACAGTGCGTTTTCTCGTGATAATCGTGGAATTAAATAAACGTAATTATGCAAAAAATATTTTTTTATAAAAACTGTTAATGAGGAAAGGCAGAAACGTGGAATTTTTGTGGTGCATTACATGCGGGGGTGTTTGACGTACCGTAATAACACATCAAATTATAATATTTATAAAACAGTTTCTTCGACGGACGTCTTCCATTATTTATTTATTAAGTCTCCGTAAAAATGTTTTACATTAATATACTATAAAGATTACAGATGAAGAACACATGGAGGGTACAGTGAATGAGAAATGGTAAAAAATAATCATAAACGTAGAAACGTAAATATATTCATAAAAATATACAAAAACATACATAAAGTAGTAATAATAACTAGTATAAATAAATTTTAATTTTTTTTAAAAGAAAGACAAACATTCCCGGGTTACGAATAACCCAACAATGTTTGAAAATCTCCTACTACCATCACAGAAAGCCGAAAATGTTGCTTGTGTTGTGATGGAGGACTTAGCCAGCCGAGGAATCGAACACGCGACGCTCGGGTGAGACCCAAGCGCTATGCCCACTCAACCACTGACCGGTCAAAAATATGTAACATGTGTGTATTGATGATTTAAACAATGCGTAATCTGATTCAAATTACATTAATTAATTATATCAGTTGCGATGCAGTCTCGTGTTAATAAAATACTTATTATAATCTTAAATTCATTGACGTTCAACTGAAAAATGTCTATCTCTGAAGAATGTTGGTTTAGAAGCGTAGACATTTCTCCCAGAGGCATGATCATTGGTAGGTTGGTCCTGACCCTTGGAAAAATAAAAAGAGCCTTTGCTGCCTAGCTAGCACTTTAATATTTATAACTAAAAAAAATGAAATCTGAAAAGGTATAAACTACAGAAACAATGTTAAAATAAATTTAAAAAAACTTATGGCAAGCTAAATATATAAATATGATGTATAGACAGTGTGAAAAAAATTAATGTAGATTTGAGTTTTGACGGGAAACTAACCACGCACTTCCCGACCCTTCCGTCAAAAATTAAGAAATAAAACAAATTTTAATTTAAAAAGAAAAACAAACATTCCCATTTTACGAATAACCTGACAATATTTGAAAATCTCCTACTACCACCACAGTAAGCGGAAAATGTTGCTTGTGTCATGATGGAGGAATTAGGCAGCTGAGGAATTGAAAACACGACGTCTGGGTGGGACCCAGAGCGATGCCAACTCAGCCACTGACCGGTCGTAATACCATACACATATCCATAGTGTGTGCATTTAATTTGACTTTGTATTATTTTGCGAAGATAGTGTCGCAATGAAGACTGTTCGTACTCAAATGTCACACTGCATCAAATTACGAGATGTTTAGGTGTATTACACACATGCCCTTCAGGTTGAAGTATGTGGCAGTGAAGGGTTTAACGGGGTATCACTTCATACAGCTTTATTGTCTACGCACTATAAAACAAGATAGGTATCTTGAACTAAGTACGGATACAAAATTATATAGATAAGTGAAAAAAGGGGTTGGGTTTATTTGTAAAGCAGAAAATTTGCATTGTTTGCAGTAAGGTAATAGTTTAAACACACTGCTTTAGCACGCTATTATATTCTATTAGCAATTACTTACGAACGGCGCAAAGAATATCCCCAGAGGAAAACATAAGTGTAAATTAGAGTGAAGGGAGTGGGACAACGTCAAAGCGACGATGATAATTGGTAAAACACTAGGCGATAATTTGTGGAAACGTTCATCCAATATTTTCTACAGACGCATTTTCATGGTAAAAATGTTAATTCTTCGTAAATAAAATCTCCTAGTTAAGAAGCCTACTATTATGTAATTTTATGCAGTTAGAAAAAATCACTGAAAAAATGTAAGCCGAAATAAAATATTTTGTTGAAATATTTAGTTATTTTTGGAATAACTTAATGAGTAAAACCTCAAATTGTAATTGTTTGATTCTCAAATGTAAATTTCAAACAGAAAAGGATTCGGTTGCATCTAGGAAATTCCTAGGAAATTTGAGATTTTACTCATTAATTATTCCAATGTTAAAAGATGTCGCACATTAAAATGAAATGGATATATTTATCCAAGACACTAACTAGATTGCATATAGTTCAGGAAGAATCTTGCAATCATGCATAAAAATAGTAACCATTAAAAATATGCTTTAAGAAAATGAAGATGATTTTGGTAGTTCTTAGTCGAAGTATGGATACAGTTAAATATGACCGAAGTGGATGGGTCGGTTAGCTCAGTGGCAGAACAACGCCCCGGCAAGGCAGAGGTCATGGGTTCATTTCCTAGAAACGACTGAATCTTTGTCTTATTTTTCTGTTTCAAATTTTCGTTAGAGTTTCTAATATTGTCTTCGATGAAATACTAAAGATGGGTTGTTTCACAGAATTTGTACAATTCATCAAATTTCAACGTTCATTTTCGGGTTCTGTGAAAGTCCTGTTCTCGTTCTGTCATCATATCATTATAGGCCAGTTGCTTGATAGAACTGAAATAATAACAGAACTTGAAAATTAACCATGAAATTTGAGGAATTGTTCAATTCAAAATTGGACCTGATTTTTTTATAAAAAGATCTTATCTTTTTGATATTATGTGAAGTTTGGAAATTATCAATGTCGGGAAAATTTTATTTTTTGAAAAAAATTTTTTCCTGGAAATAGAAAAAAAAAATTCTGCCAGGAAAATGGGTCTCGATATTTTTATAACATCATTTTATTACTCTGCGAAGTTTGTAAATTATCAATGTTTGGAAATATTTATTTTTCTGAAACAAATTTTCCTGGAAAATTGATCGGGAAATGGGTTGGGAAGAATTTTTTTTTTTGATAGTTTGGAAATTATCCATGTTGACAATTTTTCTAAAAAAAATCTTCCGGGAAAATGTTTTTGCTACTGAGAAATTCCAACACTTGACTTTTTCTCATCGGGTATGCTGTTTGAAAACTTCAAGTTCGCTTCTTTTGGAAAATAACAGAGGGCGCCACTTCCGTCTACAACAATCAAAAATGTTCAGGCTTTGAGATACTAATACTAGCAATTAGGTATGCGATGAATGTGTGTGTATGTGGTAATGGTGTTAGCATTCCTATTTAATTAGTAATATACATATTTTTGCGTTTGATACGATAGTTAACTCTTATTCAGCCAAAAAGTTCCAATGCCTCCCTGCTTCTAGCCAAGATAACAGCAGGCAGCCAGTATTTTGTCTTTGTATTTTGTCGGCGAACAGTGCTTGCACCGGCCCCGCGAATTAGGATAGAGCATTTTGCTATAGTTTAGGTATACATATTGTGTCTTGCAGTAGGTTGCGCACGCCGCAGTCGAGTTGTTTTCATAGCGCTTAAAATGTTTCCCAAAAGCCACGTGCAGTGTGTAATCCGTTTACCCTATCAGCATTATGGGCACCATCCAATTCCATGCATATCGCGACAGGCAAATTGGATAACTCGAAACGTCTTTATGCGTCTCAAGTGACAGCAGCGGCAAGTTTAGTGGCGGCGAGCGCTCGAGCGGCTCGAGTGACACCGCGTCGCGTGACCGCTTCGGGAAAGGGGCGATGAGTAGGTTTTTGTCGTGTGCATTATCACCAAGCGTGCTTAGCTGCCGATTGCATAACTCACATAAAAACGATCGCTAATGTAATTGTAACTAGATGCATAGCACGGTTAACTAAGCAAGAGTGAGAGTATACTGTGTTTACCTTTTCAGGAGAAGAATGACACCCGTCTTCGGCAATCAAATCTGAGCACACGCTAAGTTAGAATATGATTGTTCCACCCCAACCAGGAGTACGAATGAGTGAAGGGTGCAACACTAGGGGGCTCTATTGGGCTATATTGTTATAAAAATTAAATAATTTCGAATACCTGTTCTGTACACAACAAACAATCAGGAAGTCAATATAGGAATGTAGGACAGTCGGGGATGGATTATCCCGTGCCGAGAAAATCCGTGGATTTCCGACTTTTGTATCTACCCAGTGTGCCGACGAATCCACCGTTGATTTGCTAGATGTTCACCGCACTTTCCCCGGTTTTATTGTATTTCCTAACATAATGGGCATACTAAAACATTTTTTATTCGCCTGGCAAGGAAATAATGCATCATAATAATTTATAGACTCTCGTTTCGTCAAGGGTAAATGTATTGATTTTGATTTTGAAATTTTATATTTATGAATGTTAAAAATAGGTCCGATTATTAAGCCTGTACTGGATTTATTTACAATAAAGTCTCATATAATTATTTTTAATTGCGAGGATCGCATATTTCGCTTTCGGAAAAATACAATAAAACCCAAGAATATTAATATTTTCGAATTATTTCTTTATTATAGATTATTTTATAGCATTAGAGAGAAAAAAATACATTTCTCTGAAATGTAGCCATCCCGGGGGAAATACATAAGCCAGATAAAAAATACACATTTTTTTTAAATAAAAAAAATATCTGGTAAGACGGAATAGTTTACAAAAACAAGTTATTTATAAAATAGTGTCAGCCGGCGTACGGCGGGAGATTGGCATTTTACCCTTAACAAACTAGGTAGGTAGTAGGAGTACGAGGTTGAGGGCGGTCGGCATTCCAAGGGTTAAGCATTGCTTTTAACTTCTTTATGAACAATTTGTCAAAAAATTGTACTTTTTCTACGCTGTCAATGCGGCAAGCCCGCAAAACTCCGCGAACGCCACTCTGACAGTTCAACGCTTATCATAGAATGAATCAGGTGGCTCAACTTTGACTGACCTCTCTGCGAAAATTATACTGGAGAGAGCGAGATTATGATACATAAACCCTCAGTTTAATCGGGGAAGCGGCCGTGAAGAGAAAGGTAATAGTTAATTTCTAAGTCAAAGATTCATTAAACAGCTTAATCATTTTTTTAAATTGATGTATTTGAGTCGTTTTAAACCATTTTTATGCGTCTTGAAATAATGAAAAACAATTTAAAACATTGCTACAGATTGTCATAAAAAAAATAATGATAAGAATGGCGCACCTGTCGGAAATAATAAAAATGAACATCGCTATCAAGTCAACAGAGCGAACCACTTTGGCAAAGTAAAGTCTGCACCGACCACAGTCAGAAACAAACCATTTAACTAAGTGATGGCCCTTGTGATAATACAGTGCACCACCACCGCCAAGTTCACGAACCACGAAACTGGGTCATACTATATATTAACATCGAAATTCGAGGCGGTTTCTATTCCCAGGAAAACCTAATAGAGTCGTAAGTCATAAGCCATTGAAGCTCCGCTGTCACTTTCTGGGTAGACGTGCGCGCAAGGCTACCAATCAGGGAATACAATCCCGGGATGTTTAAATCCTATCCCGGGAAACAAAAACTAGCCCTAGGATTGAACAACAAGGATTCCAATAATAATAATTCTTAATTTAAATCAAATTGTTATGTTTAAATTTTTCAAAATGATTGTTAAAAAGACAAAACACATTACACATACAAAATTTTTCGAAGGACGAGGATAAGGAAGGTTGGAAGAAAATGTCACCTGGCAAACCCGCTAGTAATATAATATAATTTATTTAAATGTATCTATAGAAATTAGTAGGAATGCAACAAATAATAATATGAATGAGTTTGCGCGTAAATAAATAAATTGTATATTTTGAAATGTGAACTCAAAATCGGTTGTCCCGTCACGCTAGGAGAGTTATGAGCAGTAACATTGTAAAATTACATTTTACGATAATACTTATATTGTTTTCAAATAACCTCGCAAATCAAAAGGTTTATTTGATAAAAATATTAACTCAGGAATATTGTCGTGTTTCGACGTAGTTGGGGGAGTAAATAGTATATACAATCGCATTCATCGTGATAAAATGGTATTTGTATTAACCATTCCATGTTATGATTTAAAGGAACAACAACTCAATACGAGTAAAAGAAATCCAGAAAATCCCGGGATTTCAGTACCTTGTAATCTCATAAAACTGCCGGAATATTAGAATCCCGGGATCCCAGGGAATACCCCTTTGAAACCGATTACGAATTGATGGCCCAAGAAGCGTGCACGCACCGGGTACACTGGGTACTACTAACATCGGAGACCTAGTATGGTAATCATCCATAGCCGAAAGATGAGAAATGATGTTGATGAATTCCACGAGTAGCGCGACTTGTTTGCACTGAGACGCTCTGATTACCCGGTGTAAACACCGGCTATATCTTCATCTGTAGCGTTGGAAAACTACGTACCTTATATTACCACTTGAGTACTTAGTCTCCGCATAAAGTATTCTACTAACCATCGCGAGGTTGAGCACACTTCTTGTGAACGGTGCACACAATAAAAGTGCGTATCTATAAACATCCTTGTCGCACGCATGTGTACAAACAACGCGTTTATCTGCGTTTAACGGCGAGTTGATCAAATATTATGTACAAAGACTTTTTACAAATCTATGAACTTAATTCATTATTTGTAGACAATTAAGAAGACATTGTTAATAATAATTATCATTTTAACAATTACATTTGGTTTTTCTAAAATTTGGCTTGTTAATAATGTAAAACCAAATTTAAATACAATTTACAGAAGAGCAAAAACAAATTAATGCATGATCTTTTGAGCTTGGGAACTATAACACTTTTGAGTTTTAACGATTATAATGGTACTTTCACTGTTACACCGCGTCGAGTAAACTAGAGCAATTTTTGTAGCCAGTAATAATTTCTGGTAATTCGTGTAGTAATAATTTTGTTTGTGAATTATTTTAATTGAATGAATTGCATATCTCATACAGTTCCCGCGATATTATTTATACAAACAAATAAACTAAAGCCTAAATCATAGTTACTTAACAAAACCAGGACAATTTATCATAATATCACTATAAAATTTTTAGCAGACCAGGATACAAAAACTTGTAAAAGACCGCAAGTTAAAATGCACTAGCGCTACAGCACAAATGAATGGGAATTACAAATTTGAAAGCCTTGTAAATTAAACCTACGTTGGAATTAATGTTAAGTTCATGTTTTTACACCGTTAATGTCTGCAGAACATTTTATCAATTACATTTACTTACATATTTAGTTACGCTTTTTTTAAAGTTAAATAACTTAAAATGGTATATCTATTTCAGTAATATTATCTTACAGCAAAAATTATTAAATAATCATTTGATTTTCTTGTGAGACTTTCAAAACATTATTTTTAAATTACTTCATTTGTATTTTCAGACATTTTCTAGGTATGTTTTTTTTTTTTTATTTACAAAATGTATCACAAAATAAAAGACGCTTTCATTATAAATTAATTATAAAAGAAGCCTAAGGTACATTAAAAAAACCAAGGTACCTATGTATAAAAGATCTACGCGTACTGAGATTCCTACATAAATAGATAACAAGGAATTACTCAGTTAATGAATGAATAATACACAGGATCCAAAAAGCTGCAGGATTTCCACAAAGGTTCAAATATTCAAGGCGTATTCGCCAGGGGATGGTATTCTGTATGAATATTAGATAGTTTCACAAAGAGAAAACTGGTCAAGAGGAATACAAATGCTAAAGATATTTTTGGTGTAATCTATACCCCATGTCAAATACACAAAAGAGATGTTGTTGAAATACAAAGCAAACTGTAAACAAACAAAAGAGTAAAAATATAAATCATAACGATCTGAAGTTATTTGAGAAGTCGCTTGGGAGTGGCTAGGGTTAACTCCGTTTAGTGCACCTCTAACGGAAAAGGGAATTATATGTATAGGTTCTATCTAGGGTTTTTGAACAAAGGTTAGAAGCACGGAAAGGTAAGGGGCGGTAATTCAGTTGCTTTTTAAGCTGAGAAATATTTACATTCATCAAGATGTCCTCTGGTAGAAACCCTGACAACATAAACCGACGATAACATGCATAATACTGTTTGCGTGGGGCTTATGCGATAATTGATTTTACGATGATGATTTTCTTTTTACATTACTTGGCAATATTATTTTCCCCATAGCTACTATGTTTTTACCGATTTTTTAAAAATACTTAGCTTAAGGGTGGAGACACATTACCCTATGCGCATCAAAGCGCTTTATATAAGAACATATCGCTCGCCATACAATCCCATATAGACCTGTCACACCTGATAGATGATTTGTTATATGTACGTAAGTGTGGGCGTGGCGACGATACGCCGCAATCTGCTGGCCAGGCGATATTTGAAAATGATGCGACCCCCTGTTCTTACTGAGTACCGTCATCACGCTACAGTTATCTGCGGCAGTTCCCCAATTGATCTGACCCCCTCTCCTGAGGAAGATATAGCATAGTGTAACACCTCAACATATAATCTGCATAGGCCACTCCCAAATAAGCGTTGATGCGTATAGCCTAATGTATCTTGGTACGTTTTTTGATGAGGGGGCGGCATTAAAAAATGGTGTTCCAAATCCCTGATATAATTTCTCGACACGTTTCACACTATACTAAAGGTTTTCATGCGGAGTATTCTGTTTAAATTCCCATTAAACAGAGAAATAAAAATATACAAAACTTATGTTTCACCATAATTCTGTATTAAACGAAACGAATACTTATTTTATTGTGAATCATGTTTTTATTTTCAATATATGTACACTGGATCAACACTAATTTTAATTTTCAAATGGATTTACGAATAATTTAAGCATGGCTAAAACGTAATATATGAGCTCGAAGGAGTGGGAGTTGGTCAGCAGCATATACGTACTTGTGTGCGTTTTGTTATTTATGCTCCATTAATTAATTGAAATCACATGGCTCGGTCAGTTATTGGCCTTGGGCGTAATGGGACTTAGGATCGCTGAAATCATTGTCACCGTTTGCAGAATGACGCGTACAACTCCCACTATATCAAATCGCAGATCAGATCAAATCAGGGATGAACCTAAATTATCCAAACCACATAATTAAAAGTATGACCCTAGTGATTTTGGTTATATACCCTTTCTATTCCATTAATGCCCCCATGTTTATTGAGGTATTTGAAGTGATTTAATACGTCATAAGATTTGGCAGAAACACGTAGCAGCGGCAAGAGTGGAACCAATGAAATAGGCAGCAACTTGGGGAGGCCTGCATCTAGCAGTGGTTAAATAAAGGCTGAAGACATTAAGTCCTACTGAATTTGAGCAATGAATATTATTTTGAAAATCTATTATTAAAAGCACCCTAGGGTGGTACCTAATCAGCGCACTGACAATAAAAAAGACGTATATGAACCACGGTTAGTATTTCAAATATAGCTGGGCAACAAAACGATTGGCGGAATTTGTGCAAAATAATTATTGAATGTGTGTAACACTAAATCCTCAACGTGTATGCACTTTGGCTTGCACAGTGCGCACGCCATTTTGTGGTCATGAACCCGAGTACTTCCCATTCTCCATCACATTACGTTAATAATAGCCACTCCACGGTGTACGGTGGTAATGAAATCATCCATAAATATCGATAACTACAACGTGTGGCCACTTTCTCATACCAGCGACGTTCTCGGCTGCCAGAGAAACTCTACCATGTAAGAATCATATTTTCGGGTACCTCCTTCTCGTAACTGAAAAAACAATTTCCTCAAAGCCGTGTTAATTACACCGCTTATTTAGAACGTTAACCTTTTACGGCCACGTAAAACTTTATTCATTTAAATAAAAAGGCAATTTTGCAGGTAGGCCTTAAAGGTAAATTATTGGCATTGTGACATTGGTTCTGCTTCTAACTCACTGGGGGCGATTGAGACGTGAATAATTTTGCGTTAAGTGGGCAGAGTTTTAGCGGCATAATCTGGGTAATTTTCTAGAGTTTCGGGGTATAAGCGGCTTATCTGGTATGCATAAGGCTGGGAAATTACTGAAAAACATGTCGCAAAGGCAATTAGCTCATCCTGCGGTACTTCGTTTGACTCATTATCAGGAGTGATTAAGGAACACGCGAGAATAGGAGATTGCGTCAGAAGCATGCGACTAGGCGCAATACGGCAGCACAATAAACAATAATACCTCACAGCACAAGGTGACTCAGCTAGAAAAATTATTAAAATTTGACCAACCAACACTTACGACAACCTTCGTTCTCCCACGAGTCATTTTAGATTAACAGTGTTAGAACTAGGCCACATCGACCAATATTGAGGAATTAACGTAATGTAATTCAATTGCGTCATTGAAAACCAACATGAATCTTCAAAATGTGAAATGTGGATATTCACCCGCCATGACATCTAGGGGTTAGTTTTAAGAAGGAAACCTGGACGGTGAAGGGTTTAATCATAAATTGTTTTGGTAAAAATTAATGCAAAGTCTGTTTAATCATTGATATAAACCATTTCTACAACGTATTTTATTATTTAACAATTTATATATACACAATCATTTCTTCGTGTTGTAAAGGGTTAAAAAATTTGGTAGAGAATAGAAATAAATTATGCAAGTTGGGTGGAAGCGGAGAAATAAGCCGGTGGGAGCACATAGTGCCGCTATATAATTATCTTAGTGCCTGGATGTTTCCTTTTTGGAGAGGAACTATTAGTAAGTAAGTATATTACTCCAATAATATTGTATTCCAAAGGACTTAACCCTGCTCCCTCACGGGTGGGGAAGGAATCGACGCAAACCGGATGCAGTTGAAGTACCTACGCAATACAGTTCCCGTGCGGCGCCGATAGAAATACATGCAAGGGTTCTCTCATCACCTGAGCGTTAAATCACGTGATTTATGTTTACCACAGTTATGATAAATTGGAAAAAATTAAGATAAAATCTTACAACTTGTCATTTATTTATATTATTCACAAAAAGTTGTAAAACTAAATAACGAGCAGTAATTGACTTGTACCCAGCAACAAGTGTGGCGATTGAATTACTCCTAGTCAGTGGTTATAATCTGTTTGTACTTTGCCTGTTGAATGACAGTTTGACACGCGATAGATTTGATCGATGCTAGGCGGGCATCACCGCCCGCACCGCTGAATTCCGGGGATGCGAAATGCGAATACGGAGTTACGAGTATTTCACATGAACAATTATTACCTAAAGTGATATTCAAACGAACGCATTGGAACACGTAAAAACGTTGGAATTATTTTTATTAGGAGTACAGTTCCGGTGAATGCCCCCGAGCGATTGAGTCCGGATAAGGGATCATCGGTTTATTTCACGTTTTTTTAACTGTATATACTCATTCCCGACTTAGCCATGTTGAAAAACGTATGTTAGTACGTAGCCACGAATAGATTCACTATACCGAGTATTATGAAGCATCGAACAATAAACACGCAAGTATGTGACTCATCGGTAATTATCTGCAGTTTTCATTGCTTTTGAATTTTGTCTTTAGAATAATGTATTTATCTCTGTTTCGCTTCTTGTAACAGAGTAGGGATATGTAGGTAGTATCTTTGTGGAATTTTTTTGCTTGTTATTGGACTGTGCATAAACATTATTATCTAGTAAAATAAATTAATAATTAACGACCATAAAAGTAATGATTTTAAAAGTAAATCATGTTAATACCTACTGCCAAGCTATTTTTCTTAACTCTATTTTGGTAAATCATCACTCCAGGAGTGCTTTACAAAATTAAATTGAGGTTCTGGAAATTGATTGCGGAATAAACCATCCATAGGGAAAAAATCAGATAATATAATCACCACAAAATGAAAGCAAAATAATGGACCAAAGAAACAACACTATGTGGAATGGAATAATCTGATTTTAACTTGAAACAATAAAAATAATGGTGGAACGTGAATCGAACTAAAAATGTCCATAATACACAAATAAAACCAAAATTGGCACAGTGACATTTATAAAATAAAAGTAGCCAATGAAAGATGGCTAATAAGTCATTTGTCACGAGCATGTAGCAAAATGAAGAGTAAACGCAAATAGGAAAAGAGAAATTTTGTTAATAATTGCAAATAAAAAACAAGGTCGAATAAAATCATATTCACACACTTTCTCGTGACGTGCTTCCGCTACAATGGATATTACGTGGAATAAAAAAATTATGAAGACAGATAACGACAGTGCTAATAAGAATTGTGGGTACGAATATCAACACAATACACATTTTCAAAAATTACTAAATGACAACACTGCTTCCGATGGTATTCTTTTTATCCTTCATAACATTTTCTTCTTTCTAAATAGATAAATATGTAAGTCTTTTAATTCCATAATCATGGTTACGATGTAACCATAACTTTTGTTTAGTTACAAATGTACTCCTCTTCTATCCACAAACAAATGCTTCTAATAACACATTGTAAAACCTGAATTATATGTTTGTTATGTACAAAAGTTTTATGAATAAAAAAATAAAAATATTTGAAGAAAAAATTAAAATGGAGTAATTTAAACTTGATAACAATAAATAAAGAAAAAACAAACTCTAAATTAAAGGATTTCATTATTATGAAATCACTGATGCCAATTTCGGAATACATATCAAAAATGGATGGTAAACCAAAGTCGTATGACTAAATTTTTAAATTGTATATTCCATCCACATAGGAGCACTAAAACCCTATCGGACTTTTACATTCAACATCGTGGCTTGTTAACTGCCGTTTTACGGTCCTAAGTAACAATTTCCGGAAAAACACGGGGTCGCTCGTATACTACATTGTTTTCGGAACGTTCTCACCCATAAGAATATTTCCAACCTCCCCGTCTGTAATGGCTGGCTTAACGTCGAAGCCCGCTGGAAGTATACATTTTGCTTTGAAAATATTTGCTTGAATAATACACTCGGCGTCACAAAAATCGCACCTCTTCGAAAATAAGTTTTAAGCGTAAGTTTCCCAGAGTCAACAAATCTAACACATATAACAATATTGATATCAATTAAAAGTACATATAACGACCTCTTTTCAGACAACAGATTCATTTATTAAACGGTACAAATTTTCCGAGTACGGGACGTTAAAAAATATTGCGTATATTCTCATTACAGGTGCCACAACTTATGTCATCTTCCTGGGCTATAAAACGAGCAGTTTAAGACAAATGTAGGTCATTCACTATCCGAACATTGAAGAGGACACACGTGAATAATGAGCGCTAGAAAACAACTTCTTAAAATGGACACCGCTGCTGACGAAGCCGCTCAAGTGGTGGCACTACTGCAATCAGGGATGCGACAGAGTGATGTTGCTCGGCAACTAAACTTAACCGATTTGCCATTCGACGGGTTTTCCGACGGTTTCAAGAGAATGGTGGCTTCATCCGGAGGCGTGGATCAGGGCGACGACACTGCGCATACGATCGCTTTACTGTCTCATAAAATTTTGCAATAGGTGCAATTTTTTTAAGTATGAAAAAGGAAAATATTTAAATGTCAACATTTTAGGGCACGACAGCAAATTTCAATAAAGAGATCTGATTTGAATCGCCTATTTGTATTTCTACAATAAAGGGTATTCGACGCTCAGGAAGAATATTATAATAATTGTAAATCTATGTAATATATGTATCAAATGTTCAACGAAATACGGCAGGTATTGAACACAACATGTCTTGTATCCTTGTATATCACAAATACGAGTAGGATGTAACGTAAAGTTCAGAAGCTAATGACGGGATATCGGGGGCATAAAGGGAGTATTCTTTCAGCAATACATTATTAACAGTCACAGTAATTACATATACAAAGTTTTATAATTAGACTATCGTTAATGTCTCAATAGAAATTAACTTTGTATATAGTGCAGAAGCCGTTAAGTGGATTACGTAATGGCCTGCGCGGATCATAAAGGCCGAACAGATTCAATGACTCACCGCATCACGAGCAGATATTAATTAAAATGAAGCAGAATCGATTTAGAAATATCTCGTCGTGGATATTATTAATTTCCCCATCAACTGGAATGATTCTCCTGGCTATTACGGTATCGCAACTTTAAAAACATAATATCTGCTTTATATCAGTTTGTGAATAAGGATACACGTTCCCATATTCCCAATGTAGGGTTTCATACAGTAGGGAATCACTTGTACTGAACAAGAAAAAATTATATTTTTATTTATATATGATGCAATTATTTGCATCATATTGAAACGTTCTGGCCAAAGACAAACATCCTGTGTACAATGTACACCCAGTACCCCATTGAAGAACTAGATTGGCCCAAAGACATTATAAGTGTATTGCCCCTAAAATTTACAACTCACAACCTTTGAGGAAACCATGTTGCTACATATATCAAATCTGACAAAAAATGATCAAATCATGGCTTAAAGTCATTGAAATATAAATTTTTCTTATAAGTCTCAAAAGTTATCTATAATATTAAACAGAATTCCGCCTTTTTCTTTTCACTGTTTATTTTAACGTTTTAAACATCCACATATTACAGTTAATCCTGTTTTACTGTTTTTTATTTTTCTTAGGACGGTATTATTCCGTTTCAGCTTTTGAACAAATTGTTGTTAGCAGAAGAGGACAACTATCATATTGATAAGCTTGTCAGTTTATTACAATTTGATAGAAAGCTGAAACGAACCAAGAATCAGCGTTTAAAGGGGACCTTTCAAATGTTAAAAAGAATAGCGCTGAATGGCCATTTGATGACAATGTTACATTTGAGTTTCTGAGAAAACAACCGGCACATATTTTATGTTTAATTTTAAAATCTCAAATCATAGAAATATGTTTAAAATAAAATATGATTTAAGATTTTCACGGCCAAAAGTATTTTTGTTATTTGTTTTTGGGGTGTTATGCCGTGTTGCGCTAAAGAAGGAGTTAGCGCAACACGGCATAATACCCCAAAAACAAATAACAAAAAATGTTTAAAATAATATTATAATACTCCACGCACTATATATTTTTATATTTTCATTTTATCAAACACTTTCAATAAAAAAAATAAAAGTAAATAAATAAAACTTTACAAACAGCATTTTTGGTCGAATAATATTTGTTATATTGCCTTATAAAAAACCACAAAGATTATTTAAAATCTTTCTCAATTTCTAAAAAAACATATACCGCACCAAAGACCTTCACATTTTAGAAATCTACGCAAATGACTTTGAGACAGAAGGTTGCGGGTTCGATTTCCGGGAAGCGCAAGACATTAACATTAATTTGATATGGTGGTGACAAGTGTGGTCGTTGTTCATTGTTAAATTTATATCTGGATAAATGGCTTTGTGGCAAAATAAAATTGATAAATACGTAAAATACACCTTTTCCGACTTCGCAAATAAAGACAACTGAATGATCATGTGATTGACACATCGATGTATTAACTAAAACTACCTCGGTCAATGGGTGGACTAGTTTACAGTGAAATCTACTATTTTGCACATGAACTTCTTTTGATTTACAAAAAAACGCGCAATCCTTACATTCAATTTATAAAACACCTAGGACCACATAAATTCAACTCAAATAGTTTTCATAGAGTAAAATAATTGTATTACATTTTATTACTAATTAATTACGAAAGCTTAGAAATATGTCAACACAGATAATAAAACTCACACAGTAGATACGAGTTTAATCCGGCAAGCTCCAGCATACCCAATTTCTACCGATTTATAACAAGTTTCACAGTAAATCTTTATTATTTTTAAATATTTGTTTTTTTTTACAATAAATATACAATATTTACAAGTAATTCTGTTTTAATTTATACTATACTTCCATTAAAAGCATTTTCTTGTGGATGGAAGAGGAGTGTACATTTGCGAAAAAATAATATAACTCTAGGTTACAAAGTAAAAAGGATTACAAAATTAAAATCCATACAAATTATTGTATTTGGAAGGAAGAAAAAATATAGATTATGGAGGATATTTATTTATTTATTTACTAACGGACATCGTCCAAATTACAAAATAATAACACGAATAAAGTAAAATGAAAAATATAGGAGTAGACAAAGGTACATGAAAGCAAAGACATATGGTAGATATAATATAAGAAAATAAAGTGACAAGTCGAATCAAGTCAAGAATACGCCGTGGGTCAGGACCACAGGACACTTATAATATTCCGTCACTTGTTTAGCGACTGGCAAAAATCATTTAGACTTATCCCAAAAAAGTTAAGGTTTTGACTTGAGTTGACCGGTCTACACATTCTGGACAATGGTGAATAATATCCATAATTTGTCGAATGACGGTTGAGGAAGAGCAGTTCATTATTTCTGAGTCTTTGCGAGGGGATATTGAAGGGAATGAGTTGCAGTAGAGGAGGTGAATCAATAATACCATTTATAATTTTGAAGAAGCAAATGAGGTCATTTCTTTCCCGACGGACTTCCAAAGGAGAGAGGTTAAAGGTGGAAACACATTATTAAAACCCGACGCGACCCGATGAAACGCGATGCGTGTTGAGTCGAATCAAATGTATTGTTTTCTTATGACCAGAATCACACTATGAACATCCGACATGGCGTCGCGTCGGATGTTCATAGTGTGATTCTGGTCATAAGAAAACAATACATTTGATTCGACTCAACGCGCATCGCGTTTCATCGGGTCGCGTCGGGTTTTAATAATGTGTTTCCACCTTTAGAGTTCGTTTAATTTCATCATATGAGTATTTGCCTTTTTCTAAATCTAGCCTCCTAGCAATCCCTCTTAAGAACCGATGTTGAACAGATTCAATGCGTCGAATGTGGATAGCATAAAAAGGAGACCAAATAACACAAGCATATTTCAAGATGGGGGCGAACCAAGGAGCAGTAAAGAGTTCTAATGGTATTTACGTTTTTGAAGTCCGAAGTGATTCTAGTGATGAAACCAAGTAGTTTGAGCGATTTATTAACGATTGCAGTTATGTGATCCCGAAAAGAAAGCTTGCTATCAAGAGAGACACCAAGGTCTTTAATAGATGTAACAGTTGTTAAGCAAATATAATTAAGTTTGTATTCGAAGACAATCGGTTTTTTTGATCTATAGAAGGACATAATTTTGCATTTATCGACATTTAGTTTCAAGCAATTAATTTTACACCAATCATTGAAAGAGTCGATATTCGATTGGAAAAGAAGGCAGTCATCGTGATTTTTTATTATCTTTAGAATCTTATTGTCGTCCGCAAAAACCCAAAAGCGTGTATGAGAAAAAATACTAATAATGTCGTTTATAAACAAGTTAAAAAGAAGCGGTGCTAGATGTGCTCCTTGAGGTACGCCGGACGTTACTTCAATAATAGTAGACACAAAGTTGTTTAATTTAACTCTTTGTTTTCTATTGCTTAAATAAGAATTAAAGAATGATAGCAAGGGGTTTCTAATACCATATATATAGAGTATAGTAGGATAATTTTTTATAATAAACTAATGTTTATAAGACAAGGTTATTTATGCATAGCACAAAGGATAACAAATTATTATAAGCAATAAGCAACAAAAAAAAAACCTTGTCTTATAAACATTGTTTATCATTAAAAAAATAAAAATATTTGACAAGACAAAATATTTCACCAACAAATATAGATATAATATGTCTCGACGCCATCTAGTGGGAAATTTAGCACTGACAAAGCCTTTCCTACAAAAATAAAGTTGGTTGTTAACAGGTGAAAAAAAATAATATGCAGTAATTGTTGATTGAAGTATTAGTAGGTACATACTGAATTATTCGGCGTGTTGGAAATAAGCCCACGTAGCTCAGTGGTCCAGAGCACCTGACCGGACATCAGAAGGCGCGGGTTCATTTCCCGTTGGCGGCATTTATTTCTACTCGGGAGATATTTTCAATTTGTATGGATATTTCAGGCGACTAATTATTGCTTATAATAATTTAGCAACTCTTGTTCCAAAAAAAGTGTATAAAATTCCCTCTATAGAAAAAATATGCAAAGTAAGCTCCGAAAAATATTAAAAACACGTTCTGTTCTGTTATTTAGTACGTTATAGGAATGAAAAAAAATTCACAGTGTATCTTTAAATGCAACTAAATCATTCGTCAAGAGATTTTTGCTCTATTTCAAACGAGTCGTGTTTTATTAAACATTTTCACCATTTTAGCTTAATTATTATCGTTTTTTTTTAATATTAGCTCGTTCCCTCTAACATTCATATTTACATATCTCCCTTTCAAATCATCTTTGAACGCTTACTATAGGGCCTTAAAGGAAATAATATTTATTCAAACAATATTTTGATGGCACAATTTGGCACGATGACGCCGGCGAGTTTGTCAAGAAATGGGATATGTTTTTCTGGGCACAATCTAAAAATACATTTGGCAGACTCGAAGCAGGAAAGTTCCACCCGAGGCCGCTGGAAATACGCTTCATGTTTATTGTACATTATTTTGGAAATGAAAAATCATCTCTCAACACCGAAGTACTAAATTAATCGCACAATCCTTGTACAAAACACATCAAATTCGTGTGCAGACTTTTCTTCTGAACTTAAAAACTAAAATATTATTTACATTATGTTCCTAAGCACTGCATAATTTTTCAAAGAATGAAGGAATGCAGTATTACTCCTGTGACTTGGTGCCAAGATTACGAATAGTGACAGATTTTAATTTGTGATTTTACTAGTAATTACCCAGAACGGTAGATACAAACTCTCAGAATCGATCTGATGTAAGACCACCAATCGAAACTTTTCTTAAAGGGCTTTAGCAGTGTTTGGTGACCAGATCTAAAAAGTCGGGTACTAACAAACTCCCTCTTACCCATGTCGTACCGTCCCCCACTTTCTTAAGCCTCACAACATGCGGTGAAATGCAATAGTACCACTGCCTCTAGGCAGATGGGATTCTTGTGCAGTATTCACATTTAAAAAAACTTCGCTCGAGTTAAAACACTATTTTTTCGAAATCATTTTTCCTCACTACCTACACTTGAAAAATATGGAACACGGCGTGTTGCCGTTATTTCGGGCGGTTAAATAGATATTAAAATGTCCATAGCAAATGATAGAAATGACCTAAAAATTCCGGAGCGCTGTCAACATTTTATGACGCCAAACTCACTTTTCGCGAATTTTTAGTGAGACATACTGACAGATTTTCTGCTTTCTAGTTTTAAATATATTACGACGAAACTATAGTAAATTAGAGTTAAACGTTTCGTAAAAACCTAAAGATATTTATTAGTTACGAAGTTTAAAGCCGGTGTGAGTGTGCAAATCATCTTCATCTCGTTTTGTGAGAAGTACATGGGGCAATTATTTTTACTTATTTAATACTAGGTATTGTAACCCATATTATACAGAAAGCTCGACCCTATCTATATAAATAAAAATATAAATACGTAATTGTAAAAAGCATTCACTTTGTGGCTCATCATAATTTATAATAAAAACACATAAATTTGTTTTTGACCACGATAGTTTTATTTTCACTCTACCGGTTTTTTCAATATTTTGTGTAGTAGATCAGTTTTAAATATTCTCCTGACGAAGGAAGGGATCTTCCGAAACCGGTAGAGTGAAAATAAAACTATCGTGGTCAAAAACAAATTTATGTGTTTTTATTATAAAAATATAAATGCTCGTTTGTTAGAAAAATTCAATCTCCGAAAGTTCTTCAACGATTGCTTTGAAATTTTGACACAATTTCGACACATTTTTTTGACAAACAGTGCGTTGGACGTAGAAGCAATACGCGCTATTGTTTCTCTATCTGCACAGATAGACTGAGCCACAACACCGCTTGGCGGGATACAGCTAGTATTATAATATGTATTACTGATTTATATTATTCATACCCAATACCATTGACCTCATAACATAATTTCAGTTGGAGATGCCACAGTTTAACTGGCTCCAAACTGTAACATAATTTGAATTGGGGATACCAGAGTTTCACTGGCTTCAAACAGTTGGAACTCTTGTGCGGTATTCACACAAAATAAAATAAATATATACGTATTATCGTTTAACTATCAGACGTCGTCATTGTTAGCAAAATATGGCTATAAAAAAAAACAACGCTATTAAAATGTCAAAGGAGTACAACAAATTTGGAGTGGTCACCTACTTTCATGATCATAGAAAACATAATAAGTTTTAACGGCATAGGAATCGTGGCGCCACAAACAAATTTAGTATTTCAAATATTTCATTTAATTAATAATTACTTCCTGAAAAATGAGCAATGATAATCATGGAACAGCAAATGAAACCATTAAAATTGAACGATAAAAGCGTAAATATCAACACGAAACGACAGTGTAATGGGGCAAATTGTACACATACCAAAACAATTCCGGGCGAGTTTGCACATAAAGATGAGTCGTATAATGGGATCATCCCATCGAAGATAATAACCGATAGAAGTGTGGCGTGACCGTGTTCCAGAAATAAGATCAATTTCTCCTTACTTTTGTATTTCGATAGTTGAAATTAATTAAAGTCGAAAAATTACATTCAAACTGGCAACGTCAGCATTCTTTCAAAACGGTGAAGATGACTGGACTACTTCCGTAGAAAAAGCAGTTAAGATCCTGTACTACGAATCTGGCGGTCGTGAATACAAAAAAAAACCGTGGGCAATTTAATTAATTAGGTATAGTATCGCAATGGCGAAAGACCACAATGCAAAATCAAAACGTTGGTTGAAATGGCACATTAGGCGTGACCAGATCTGAACAGCCAGGTACTTCCCAACATTTCTATTCGTAATCTCCTTTCGCTCCTCACTCCTTTCAGTCTCACAACATGCCCCAAATATTGGGGATGCCATATCATCCCCCCATGTCTCCGGGCAGTTCAGTTATTCACATATATTAGTAACAGTAAACAACAACAGTAACAACAGTAACAGTAAACAAAACATAGTGACACAGAAAGCACATTCAATTTTACGCTCAACATTATTCTTCAGTTAAAAGTGTATTTAACAAGTGAAACTTACAATATAACAAGACATTAGGTGGATACAAGTTCTAATACAAATTTACAAGTTTTTAAAACTAAAACTAATCGAACATTGTTAATATTAATACTAGTTTGAAATTGATTTAAATTATTGTCGCCCAAGCTATTACCTACCGCGCGATTCGGCTGCTAGTACCAAGTACTTCAATTTAACTCTACCATAAATCCAGGCTGACCCATCTTCCACTTTTAAAAAAAAAAATTATATTTATATATAAACATTAAATATTATCATGGATTCTCAGGATTACATAAGTCTAGCGAGAAACGCAGTAGAGGCTTTAACAGAATTAATAATTGACCCAAGTACCAAACTAAACAAGGAGCAAATTGCCAAAATGGTTCCCAAAACCAACGCCATTCTAGGAACCATTGCACAGATGGCTGCTAAAATGGCTACTCTTGAGGGTGAACTCACAGCCAATAAAACATTAATAAACAAACCAAACTTTGAGTTCAATTCAATAGTTTCTACATGTGAAGCGGCCGACGAGCTCGAAGAGAGAAAAAACAGAGCTAAAAACCTTATAATAATAAATGTACCAGAAAGCTCAAAAGCAAACCAAATTGATAAAATCAAGGATGATAATCTACAAATAACTAAAATTCTGAACAAAATAGATAACAACATTGAATCAAACTCCATTAACACTTTCCGTCTTGGAGCACTGAGGCCTGATAAATCAAGACCCATAAAAGTTATCTTAAGAAGTTCGTCAGAGGCAATGAATATTCTCCGTAAAAAAAACTTTTGTTTAACCAACTCCCCTATCAAAATTTTTTCCGATCAAACACCAAACCAAAGGAAATACTTGTCGGACCTACGCCAAACAATGGAAAGTCGGATACAGGAGGGTGAAGTCGGGCTAACAATAAAATTTATCAATAACAAGCCGACAATAGTGAAGATTTATCCAAAAAACTCAAACCCATCAAAGGATACGGCCAAAACATCAGAGGCTGCCGTACCAAACTCTTAGAATTGCAAACTACTCTTCCATTACTCCAAAACATTGATGTATTTCTTCTAACTGAAACCTGGCTTGATCCTGATATTCATACTGAGGAACTTGGATTTTCATCTTACAACACCTACCGCCTTGATAGAAATCCAGCAACTAGTACCAAAACCAGAGGAGGAGGAGTTCTCATATCCATTTCAAAATCAATGCCATCCACTCGATTACTATGTAAACATTTAGACGTGGAACAGGTATTCGTATTATTAAAAAATAAATCAAGTAAAATTCTTCTGGGATGTGTCTACATTCCTCCTGGATCCAACATTACAGTCTACAGAAACCACATTGATGACGTCGAAACCTTTAAAAATAAATATCCGGATGCCAGAACAATTTTATTTGGCGACTATAATACCCCTAGCATTGATTGGACGAATAAAGACTCTTGTAACAACTTTAGCCTGCCAGAAAACGCTCGCGAATTAATTGATATGACAAACTTACTCTCGCTACATCAAGTCAATAAAGTCTACAATAACAATAATCGACTGTTGGATTTAGTGTTCTCCAGTGATCTCTCAATTCATGTTGTTAAATCAGTTGACGAGCTCCTCCCCCTAGACTGCCACCACCCCGCTGTAAGCATAAACATTATGACAAGTAACTCACTAGACGACACAACTATTCTGCCTAACCTTACTTATAATTTTTCTAAGGCTGACTATCCTAACATGAAACATTATCTTGCTAATGAAGACTGGTCATTTCTTCACCTCAACAATAACAATAATATTAATCACAATATGGAATTGTTTTACACAATTATTAATAGGGCCATTGAAAAATATGTACCACTTTCACACTTCAAAGAAGCAAAGTTCCCAAAATGGTTCACTGGAGAGTTAATTAACTTAGTAATATGTAAAAAAATTGCCCACAAAAACTTTAAAGAATCGAAATCCCTAAGCGACTACAAGATATTTCAGAACTATAGATCTCAATGTAAAAAAATGTCTAAAATATCGTATATTAAATACATAAATGGAATCGAAAATTCTATACCTTCCAACATTCAGAACTTTTTTAATCATGTTAACTCTCTAAGAAAAAACAAACAAGGCTTACCCATCTCAATGCATTTCAAAGAACAGAGTAGTACTGATATGAAAGTAAAGGTTAACTATTTTGCTGACTATTTCAAAAGTGTTTATGACGAAGATATCCCAGACAATTACATCCCACCTTCATCCATTAACGAGACCATACATATCCCTGCCATACATATCAATATAAACGACGTTAAAACTAAGATTAAATCCCTAGACAAAAACAAGAAGGCCGGACCTGATAATGTGCATCCCAGTATCCTTATAAATTGTATTGATTTACTGGCTGAGCCGATTTGCTTATTGTTTAATCATTCCCTTGATACAGGTTGCTTCCCTAACATTTGGAAACGTTGTTATCTGACACCTATATTCAAAAAGGGCAATAAATGTGATATAACCAACTATAGACCAATATGTAAGCTATCCGTAATACCGAAACTTTTTGAAAAACTATTACTTGATAAAATTTCACCTTATATTAACCACCTCATTGTTCCGAATCAACATGGATTTTTGTCGGGCAGATCAACTTTGACAAATCTCTCATTATATGAAAACTATATATCCAACGCATTAGCTAATAGAACTCAAGTCGATTCCATATATACGGACTTTATTAAGGCATTTGACAAAGTTTGCCATAAAATTCTCCTCGTCAAACTATGTAAGCTCGGTATCGATGGAAAACTTTTAGACTGGTTCGCAAGCTATCTAACTGATAGAGTTCTACTAGTAAAAATCAATTCATTCCTTTCCAACCAATTTATAGCTACAAGTGGTGTACCGCAGGGGTCTCATTTAGGCCCAATATTGTTTTTACTGTTTATAAACGATATTGTTAATATATTTGATAACGATATAAATGTATTACTTTTTGCAGACGATTTAAAAATATTTAAAAAAGTAAAAACCGTAGAAGATTGTATCAGTCTACAAAATAACTTAAACAGGTTAGTTAATTGGTGCACTCTAAATAAACTATATCTCAATATAAATAAGTGCCATTCAATAAGATTTTACAAAATAAGTCAACCAATTATTTATTCATATGAACTTAATAACTCAACCCTTACCTTTGTTGAAGAAATTAATGACCTGGGCATCATTTTCGACTCTAAGTTAAACTTTATATCTCACATAAACTCAATTAACAATAAGGGAATGAAAATGCTTGGATTCATTCTTCGAAACTCCAGAGGCTTCAGAAATATTTCAACCTTGAAAATTTTGTATACATCTTTAGTTCGAAGTCAAGTCGAATATAACTCCTCGATCTGGTCCCCACATTATAAAATACATTCAGATTCAATAGAAAAAATTCAACACAAATTCCTAAGACACATTAACTTTAAACTCGGTATTCCCATTGAAATTATAAACTATAATTACTTAATGAAAAAATTAAATTTATTAAAACTCTCAGATCGAAGAATTATATCTGACTTAATATTTATGTTCAAAATTGTAAATGGTAGTGTAGACAGCCTTGATTTAATTAACCTCATTGAATTTCATGTACCCATAAGAGCTACTCGCTCTAAAACCCTCTTTAATTGTAACAATTCTAAGACTGAACATTTCAAACACTCGCTTGTACCTAGATTACATGAAATTAGTAATAGGTACGCAGATGTAGCGGATCTGTTTAACTGCACAGAAGCTAGGTACAAAAAAGTCTTAATATCATATCTTTTAAATCATGGCCAATAAAATGTAAGTCTACTCATACTTACGTAAAAAGTCAAATAAATATGTATATAAATGAACTGTCTGGGGCAACTGAGGAAACTTGGGTCAATAAAAATAGTCAATAAGGTGAACCAACGGCTTGATTGGCACTTAACTACTTTCAACCAAAACCTGAATATAAATGCAAACATTTTAGCTATTGTAATATATTATATCATGTATCTATACTATCATATATTTCAATCAATACTAATCTAACCTAGTCTACCTATAAGTTTTGCATGTACTTGTGTCTCTAACTTTTTATATCCATCTAGAGTTTCTGTTAATTGTATATTTTCTGATGTCACTGTTTATAATCTACTGTATATGGTATATTTTATACCGTTGATATTAAAATAAATAAATATATATTACATATTTCGCTAACGTCGGACAAAATTTAGCTACACGGATTGATGAAAATTATAAAATAGATAATTTCGAAAAGGACTGTCACAAACAAAATAATCTGTCAGTTTTCAAACCGGTAACAACAGATGACATAAAAAATATTATAAGTGAATTAAAAGGTGCATCTGCACCAGGGTTTGATGGAGTCACAGTAGAAATGTTGAAAAATTATAATGAATTATTAATTCCAATTACACACATTATAAATATTAGTTTAAATAGTGGAATATTCCCCTCCGTTTATAAAAAATCTATTGTAACACCCGTTTTTAAATCTGGCAGCCCTGAAGAAATATCAAACTATCGACCCATATCTGTTGTCTCAAACATTGCAAAAATTTTCGAAAAGATCGTAAAAAAGCAACTTTTATACTATATTGAAAATAATAAAATAATTAGTCCTAGCCAATTTGGATTTAGAGAGAAACTAGGCACTCATGATGCCATTGCAGAACTAACTTCAACTATATACCGTGCATTAGATAAAAAAAATAAATGCCTTGGCATTTTCATTGATTTACGTAAGGCTTTTGATAGTATCTCCCATACAAAACTAATTAATAAATTAAATGATATCGGTATTATTGGTAAGGTAAGGTATTGGCTGCAAAGCTATCTAACTCAAAGAAACCAAAAAGTAAAACTTAATAACTCACTTAGCGTAGATGAAACTTTAGAATTTGGAATTCCCCAAGGGACTGTTATTGGACCAATTTTATTTATAATTTACGTTAACCATATGTTTAAATTATCACTTAATGGTAAACTTATATCCTTTGCTGACGACACTGCAATAATTATCGAAAAAAAGACATGGAACGAAATTACCAATGCAGCGAATCAGGATATGAAGGTTATAAAAAATTGGTTCGATGGCAATTTATTATCACTTAACACAGAAAAAACATATTGTATTCCTTTCACTCTACAAGAAGATGTGCCAAATAACCTAATTAACATAACAATTCATTCTAAAAACTGTGTAAATGACGGTACATGTAATACGGACTGCGCGAAACTAAATCATAAATCCAATATAAAATATCTTGGTATCTTAATAGATAAAAATGTTAAATGGAAAGACCATATTAATCTCACTGTTGAAAGAATAAGAAAACTTATCTATATTTTCTATAATATACGAAATATTTTAAATAAGAAAACTATCAAAATTGTCTATTATGCATTAATTCAGTCCTTATTGCAGTACGGGATTATTGGGTGGGGAGGGGCTTTTAAGGCTTCTTTACAGCCCATAATTACAATTCAAAGAATAATTATAAAAATCATCCTTAGAAAACCATATGACTCCCCTACTTTAGAGATATTTCAGGAATTTAATGTACCATCTATAACAGAATTGTATAAGAGAATCGCCTTATATCAAATTTATAAAGAATATTTTATTTATAAAATTCACCCCTCAGATAGCATAAGCAATAGATTCAAAACAAATGGCTTAATAGCCATTCCTATGCTTAGAACGACCACGGCTCAGCACCACTATTCGTATTTAGGTGTGAGATGGTACAATATATTATTGTCCAAAAATAAAATTAGTGTAACCGAAACTGTGAATTATGAACAATTCAAAAAGTTAATTAAGTCCCTAAAATTGGATAATGATATATTGTACCCCTAATTTTCTTACACTTACTCAATCTGTAAAAAATATATATTAATTTGATTGTCTTTAAAAAAAACTACTTTTCTAAATTTTTCTTGATATATTGTACCCTTAATTTCCTCACGCTTACTTAATCTGTAAAAAGATGAATTATTTTAATTATCTTTAAAAAAACAATTTTCTAATTTGTGTACCTATGTTAATATTATGTTTGTATTTATTTCAAAAGTTTTTGATTATTGTTAAATCATTAGAACTAAATGTAAAGACTCCTCCCATAAACACGAGCTCCTGGAGCTCAACTTATGGAGAAATAGAATAATAATGAACAAATTATTTATAAGTCTGCATATTGTTATCATTTATAATGTTAAATAATAAATAAAAAAAAAATAAAAAAAAAAAAATATTTATTTTTTTAATCACACTTTTGGATCAGTGGATGCCATTAAATAAGCTTTTTTAAAAAAATATTTGTATTTATTTTATGAAATAATAATAATAATAACATAACATTTATATAGCGCAGTTTTGTGTTGTTTCACTTCAAGTGCGCTTAACTATAATAAACTTAAAATAAAATTTCCTATTGTGTTCCTTTAAAAAAAATTAATTACATAATATGAAATAAAGAATAAACGGTTTACACAAAAGCAGAGAATAAAATTTAACAATAACAGTGCTATTTTAGTAGAGGACAACAATAAAAGACAGTGACAGTGCACGAAAAATAAGAACTTTAAAATTAAAATATTATATAAAACAGGAAAACATTAAAATATTATATAATAGGTGGACATTAAACATAAAAGTACAATAAGGAGGAAACCGAAACCAAACAATTACCGGAAAACTTCAAAACCTGGCTTTTTATAGTATATTAAAAAAGAAGCTTAGATTCGTGAGAATATAAATGATTTTAAATTATTAAATATGATTTTTTGAATAATTTTGTTTTTAAAACCCGTTTAAATTCAGCCAAATTTTGTATATTGGTAAGGGCTGGGGGAAGTTTATTCCAAATGAGTGGGCCAGCTACACGAAAAGAGCGATCATAGTAAACAGCTCGATTTGACCGAGAAAGTTCGATTAAACGATTGGTAACATCTAGATCTGCTGACCTCAGAGTAAGCTGTCTATCGCTTAGGTTTTGTCGGACACATAATTCCGATATATAGGCTGGCGCCATTCCCTGCAATGCTTTGAAGGTCATTAAGCAGATCTTGAACTCTATTCTTTCAGGGCATCGAAGCCAATGAAGACGATCCCTTAGAAGCGGGGTTATACGACAATGCTTAGATTCACCAAAAATCATTCTCGCCGCAGCATTGAAAACGGACTGGATTCTGTTGAATTGTTTTTTAGGTAGGCCAGCATATGCACTATTACAATAGTCCATACGTGAGACAACGAACGAATTAATGAGTGATTTTGCTCCATCAAAGGGAAGGCATCTCCTAATTGATTTTATCTGCCTTAGATGGAAAAAGCCAGCACTTACAGTTTTTGAAATTTGCGATTCAAGAGAAAGACAATTGTCTAAAGTGAAACCTAGAAATTTTATTTCCGTAGAAGGGATTATATTTGTATTCTGAATACGGATTGGACTGGAGTCGATGAGGGCTTGTCTTCCAGGAGAAGCTATCCAAATAAATTCCGTCTTTGTCGGATTAAGTTTGAGTTTATTAACAGACATCCAACTTGAAACCGTGTCAATGAAACTAACCACCTCGTTTTTAAGGACGTCTTTTTCATCCGGGGAGCAAAACTTGAAAATCAAACGATCATCCGCGTAGCCTTGTGATTCAAAGCCAGCTGAGTGAATGAGTCGTTCGAGACGATTAGTATATAGAATGAAGAGAATGGGACCCAGTACAGAACCCTGGGGAACTCCAAATTCGATGGGAGTTTCAGGTGATGTATATTTATTGAAAGTTACTGAAGCTACTCGTCCAGACAGGTACGATGACATCCATTGGAGTACATCACCTCGAACGCCAAATTCGGTTTCAAGCACATTTAATAAAATACTATGATCTACAGTGTCAAATGCCGCACTCATATCAAGAACAGATACCAAACCCAACTTACCTGCTTCCATCCCGATGATCAAATCTGAAATTACCCGCAAAAGGACAGTTTCCGTTGAATGAAACTGTCGATAAGCAGATTGATTTTTGGCAAATAGACCGGCCGAGTTCAAGTACCCCACCAATTGTTTGGCAACGATTTTCTCAAGCAGTTTTGACAGAAATGGTAGGTTAGATATTGGCCTGTAATTATCCGTATTGTCTGTATCAAGATTTTGTTTTTTTAGAATCGGAGTTATAATTGATTTTTTGAGTGTTCCCGGTACAAGTGAATTTACTAGTGACTTCTGGATAATTGCGGTAATTATAGGCGTTATATCCGGAAGACATTTCTTTAAGAGCCAGGTAGGTATGGGGTCTTGTGTGCATTGTATATTAGGACAAGACATCACAGCACGCGTGACATCTTCTTCCGTTACAGCTGCGAAAGTAGTGAAGTCACCAGAGAGCGGACTTGGTGCTGCGACAGAAGGCGATCCTACTACACTGAGGGCCCGAATGTTTTCAACCTTATTTCTGAAGTGTGTTGCGAGGCTGTTTGCTTCAAGGGAGGAATCAACCTTGATGTTGCTCTCTCCAGACAGAGTCTTTATGTTTTGCCAGAGCTTTCGAGGGTCGTTTTTTGACTCAATTTGGTCACACCAAAAGTTTGATTTTTTCTTCGTCACTTCTTCCTTATACACTTTTTGCTTTGCAATCCAAAGCTGCCGATTGCTGAGAGTTGGGTTCCGTCTGTAAGCCCTCTCCATAGTATAATTATTTAAATGTACACAGTAAGAACATATTTCAAATAAAAATTAACATGTTTACCTTTACAAGAGTCTGAAACTCGTGTGTAAAGGGAAAAAATAAATAAAAACTTAACATACATATGTAAATAGAAGAAAAAAAAAATTGAAAAAACGTACAAAGTGAAGAGATTTTTGTTTTTTTTATACAATAATACATTAAATAATATAGTGAGATGTCATCGTCATTCTAATTCGCTAAATTATTTAAGGTAGTGAAGTTTATTGTTAAATTTATAATAATAATCATAATAATATTTTATTCCAGAATGTGGGGAGGTTAGTGCAATCCCACACGTCCCATATACATATACATTTTTTTTTGTATAATACATATAATAAATTAACAAAAAAGGACAACTATGCAGGGTGTGGTCTTGAGTGCGCTAGGGCCCAGCGCTCACTCAGGAGTGGCGCTTGGTGCCGGTAGGCTGCGGTCACCAACGTGTTGGCGGAGGCCATTAGCCGCATCCTGGCTCCAGTGACCCGGTGTCTCATCAGGCCGGCAAATCCATTCAGTCCTAGTTCCGTGAACATTGTCGATGCGCTGCTGTATCTTCGGTATCCAAATATGATTCTACAGGCGTCATTATATTGAATTCGGAGTCGTTCCATCGAGCAAGTTCGGTAGTGACACCATGTCTCACACGTATACAGGCCAGTACAGAATGCGTTGAACAGTATTTTTTTAACGGTATTGCTGCATTTGCAAAATCTGCGGGCATTATCATATTAGACACTATGCTTAGGCTTCTCCTTTGTCGTTCGATATCGTCATCGTCCGATAGGTCTTCATTAATAATGTGCCCCAAGTATTTCACGTTCGAACATGTATTTATAGTCCGGTTCTAATCTCATCTCTGTCGTTAGTTGATACCGCATGAATTATAGTTTCAGCTCATAGCGAGACGAAAAAATCTGAGGCGTAATAATGTCCCGATGTGCCTCGATGTGGAAGTATACTACTATACACGAAAGTGATAATATGTATAGGCCGGTCATGTAGGAAACCTTTAATATTGTTAGTGGAGAAATGTATTATTGGGACCGGCTGAATAGTTCTACTCTTGGACTTGACTAGTAATGATGATGATTCACAAATAAAAATACACGAAAATACCAAATTAACCGAAAGATCTCTGGGCGTTGCCAGTGGCTCCAGAATTCTCAGAAATCATTTCTAAGAATAATAATTCTTCCAGACGAAACTAGTGGGAAATAATATGTTAATAGAATGATGTGTCACTAGATAGCACCTCAAATCAACGTGGTTCCTTACAATAGGCTCTGCCACACGTACACTTCGGAGCGGCGGTACAACGCGCCGCTCCAGGCTGCCGCGCAGAAGTCTCACAATGGACTGCGCTTAAACAGTTGCCTTTATGGCGTGGCGCGTGGTACCGCCACTCCGAAGTGTACGTGTGGCAGAGCCTAATAACAATTTTATTATTATACGACGAGTAGGCGACACATTACGCTATACGCATCATGGCTTGGTATATTTCAGCATATCGATAAGCAATTGTTAAAAATACACTATTAAACAGCATACATTGATAAAGCTGTATTTACCTCGGGTGTGCATATTTATAAGTTGCCTGGAGTTGCCCGCGATTCTGAAAATTGTGTTACTTTCGTGGTATCACCAAGTTATCATTAAATAATAATGTCAAATGTTATCTTAGAATTCAGGCCGGTCTTCGTGGGTCAAATCTATGAACGGATAACGTCTACGTCTTCAAAGACGCATTATCAATAAAAAACAAATAGTAATAATTACTTTATACTACATCAAAATTTGTCTCACCAGAAAGAGGTAAAGTATGGCGAGCGATACGCTGAAATAGGCCAATCCACGAAAATATAGCGCGCTTAAAGCATGGTCTATCACAGACTATACGGCTCGCCAACGATATCTTCGCAGGCGGCCAGTAGAGGAACTAAAGATGTAATTTTTCATGTTATTTAGGTGTCAAAATATTTTAATTTGGGTTTATTTAAATATTTCCGACCTCCGTGGTAGATGGATAAGGCTGTCGACTAGCAATCCGAAGGTCGCGGGTTCAAATCCCGGTGTGCGCAGGTAAAATTTATTTGAAGAATTGGTGTTATTTCACAATTCATTGATGTGAAATAATATATGGTATATTTGCGGCACGGTCCAGAGCGAAAGATACTCCCAGTACCGCCCTAGTGTAATACCACTATTCAGAATTGAAATGTTGCTTTAAATGGCTTTAGCCGTATTTCGTGACCAGATCTGAACAGCCAGTTACTCCCCAACCTTCCTCTTCCCATCTCCTCCCCTTTCCCACTAGCTTCAGCCTTACAACATTAAAAAAATATTGAAAAATATATATTTAATATTTTTAATTATTTTAATGATACAAATAGATAGGAAAACCTATGAAAATTATTGGAAAAACATTATTCTTAGGGTTTTTGACAGGAATGAACTTAGAAAACCTATAAAAATTCCGAATAATTCCAGCATTTAGAATTTGGACTAATTTCTCGCTAGTTTAAAAATTAAATGGTTTGTGTCGTTAGTTTTGCGTATAACAACTTCCAATTTAATTATTTTTAAGTGTAATGCTTGCATTTTAACGATTTAATAATTATTATTGTTATTAAATTAGAAAATTCAGAAAATAAAGCCCTACCTACTGTTACGCATTTTTCCGCGAGATTAGGGGGGCAACAATTAATAAAATTGATTTGTAAAACACTAACTAATGCTCTAAAAGAAAAGAGTTACGCATTTAAGATATACATTCAATAAAAATTGCATTCTAAATTAAACCATCTGGCAAAAAGGGGCTTGCTTAAGTGTCAATCTTGTCCTCAAGACAAAAGACCAAGGAATAAATGCTCCTTCGAGTTGAACTCCTCGGGATTTGGAATTCCAGGGTTGACAATCTAACAAATACATCTGGTTAATGCGCAATTACTGGAGGTGCCACACACCGAAACCATAGATATAAAAAAGGATCCACACACCTAATATGGTGGCGACGCTAACGACAAAGCCAACAAGCTGTACCTGATTTTTCAACAATTGGAACAATGCATAATGATAATAGCACAAATAATTCGTAAAAGAGATAAGCAATTGTTAAAAATACACTATTAAACAGCATACATTGATAAAGCTGTATTTACCTCGGGTGTGCATATTTATAAGTTGCCCGGATTTGACCGCGATATAGGTAAATATTCTGAAAATTGTGTTACTTTCGTGGTATCACCAAGTTATCATTAAATAATAATGTCAAAGGTTATCTTAGAATTCAGGCCGGTCTTCGTGGGTCAAATCTATGAACGGATAACGTCTACGTCTTCAAATACGCATTATCAATAAAAGACAAATATTAATAATTACTTTATAGGTACTACATCAAAATTTGTCTCACCAGAAAGATGTCAATCATTGCCCCAGGTTCAGTAATATATCTTCAATTTGGGCACAAAAAAAATTAAAATGTTGTTGACTTCAGGATAATGCCCGTGACAGACCACGCTATATTTTCCTTGGCTTGGCCTATTTCAGTATATCGCTCCCCATACATTCCCCCATTAGTAGCGTATGGCGAGCGATATGCTGAAATAGGCCAAGCCAAACCAAAACCAAAATTTTGTTTCCCAGAACTTATTCCCCAGACCAATAAAGTCACTCAAATATAGATATTATAAAACGAATATCGAAAAGAGGCATTATATATTATTATTACGGTTATAAAATGGTTTGATATCTTAGTTCAACAGTAGAATAATGTATGTACGTAATTACTTTGACGTAAGTTCTTAAATAAAACTTTTCAAGGCGAATTATGAATAGAACGGAATCACTTTCATAAAAGATCTAAGATGTATTTTAATGGAGCGCGGGCCTTTGTTTATTCTTCTGAACTAAAAATCAAATTACAGAGAGTGAAAGAAAAATTAATCTGATTTTATTATGAAAAAATTATAGATAATTATCGTTTATAATTATTTTTTAAGGAGAATTATATTAATAGTAAAATGAAATGTTCAGTGTAATAGGTGTCACTAATATTTCTAATATCTGCACAAATGTAATCGGAAAGCTTCCTGAACGAAATTATTGTCGACTGACAAATTTATACAACATTGTATTATTGTTTTTATATGTTCTTATTTATGTTATGTTTATGTTATAATATGGATATTTGCCTAGTTTGGGGTATTATTAATCATAAATGTACGTTCGATAATAATAATACTAATCGTCGAGAACAAACTAATTTTAAATCAATAAAATGAAAACATTAAAAACATTCGTAGGTAAGCGCAAATTTATAAAGATTTTACTATTTTCGGACAAAATTAAAAATTTTGCAGAAAATATCTATGATGCTTTTAATTTTGTTATGGTTGGCACTATTGTCATAATAGTGCTCCATATATATATAGCGAGCTGAACGTCGAGTTATGGGAAAGAAACGAAGGAAACGCGTTTCGGCTCGCAAATGTATTCGGGCCATTACATAGTATCAAAGCTCAACATGGCGTCTACTGTAAACGGAAAATTGCGTTAAATATATTTTTACTGAATTGGAATTAACGTGAAACGAGATGTTATTTTAGGTAACAATACTAATTATAAATCAAACCACACGTTACTATAAATAAAATGATATCTAAATATATAATTAGAGTTATTATTAATATTAGGCAGTGTGGTGGAACGGCAGCGTGAAAGGTAATGGTGTAATGTGACATCACCGATTCCTACAATCAGCGAGCGACTCTCCTGTCTCCGGGCCAATGCACCGATAATGCGAGCCCAGCGCCGGTCTTCAGTCTAAAGCAGTGATATTCAACGGGGGGCGAAACCGCCCCCCTAGGGGCGTTGGTTAATCCAGGGGGCGGTGGTGGCCACGAGGGCATTTGGGGGGCGGTGAAAGGCTACAAGAGGGCGGTGAAGGGCTGAAATGGCGGTCAGAGGAATTAAGAAAATACGTTTTCTAAATTTTTATTTCTTTATTAATCTTAAAAAAACAAATGACATTTAAAACACATAATTTTTTTTATGTTTATCATGTAATGATGATCGTGATTGCACTTTTTTATGAGAAAACGCTCGTGTTAAAAAAACGGATGAACTTACAAAGGTAAAAAATGTTCGAACATAAATTTTCATATAGAGTTCTTGCTTTTTTGTTGTTGTTGCTCTGTTGAACAAAAAATGAAACATAACAGATATGTGTTAGTTATGAAAATAATAGATACGAAAGAGAAAAGTAAAAAGAAGAAAAAAATGATATTATTTATAATAACAATGAGTTCAAATAAATCTTAAGAATCATTTATTTGAATCGTTCAATTATAGTGATAAGACTGATTAGGTATTATTAAAATTGTTGAAAATCCATTCCATCATTATGAGTGGAAAATGTGGCTTGTGCAAGATGGAGGACTAAACTGGTAGAGGATCTAACCCGCAACGCCCGAGTGGGAACCAATAACTACCACGTTACCAACCTGTTGGTAAGGATCTTGATATTTCAAAATATGTAGGGCTTAATAAAAATGTCGCGGGGAGGGGAAATATACTTGGAAAGTGAACGGTGAAACAGATAAGGTTGGGAACCTCTGGTCTAGAGTATACAGTCTATATTCCATACCGATTAAGTTCCTTTAGGGTGAAGAGGCTGTAGAGAGACTGTAAAGGTATAGATACAGGGCCTATCGCGGCACCGAGTAAGGTTCATCGTTCATCCCATGTGAGGGCTGCTGTGTGTAGTGCTGTAGCGCTGTAGGGCGGTATGGTAGGCAAGCCGATAATTGCTCGGCCGACCCGAAGGCTGCGGCCCGTCGAAATCAATTATGAGCCGGTCTGCCTTCAGGACGAACAGGAAATCAAAGCCGGGACAGGTTTATTTTTATACTTATAAACAAATTAGGTGAAACGTTAAGGCATGCACGGAAAACTGGGCATCATATCGATTTAGTAGACTAGTTTTAATGCCTTACTTCGCCCGATATATATTTTTTTAAATTGGGTTGCGTTGGATTTCATACCTGTAAAAGTTTTATGTATAATAGAAATGACGTTGAATTACTAGCCAGCATTATTAGAATTTCAACATTCTGGAATAAATAATAATTGGAAAATGTGAAACAAATAATATCGTGTCTTGTCTTCCTTTCGTCAGTCAAAGGGAAATTCCAAAGCTCCACAGCTCACGATCGAAAATATGTTTTGAGCCGAAAATAGAATTTGACAGAAACAAATGTGCGCAAAATATTACACACATAGTCAGATTTTTCGTTGTCTTCAGATAATAAAAACATTTCTGCTTCATTTAAAAGTTGAGCTAAATTGAATTTCCATACAAAATAATGAACCAAAGGTATAAAATTCTTCATATGAATTGTTGGTACAAAAGCATTTCCAAAAATAACATTCCCGCACACAGCTGAAGAGACGAGCAAGCGTTGATTTAAGTTGCCAAAGCATTTTTTCAGAGTAGTCGCAATGTTATCCAAAGATAAGATTTCAATTACCTCGAAGCCATGTTGATCCGTTATAATTACGATAATAATAATATTATCTTCGCGCGATAAACTCCAATGACAGATGCGGAAAAAAAAATTGTTATCGGATTGTCAAGTAGGTAGGTACATGTTGACTGTAAGTAAATATCACATTCTTATGAGTCAATGTCACACGTTATTATTCCTGGAAAACCACTTTTAACGATTTACGTGACCAATATTCTAATGTTGTAGTGATTCACGCGAAGAGTATAAACACGTGTGGTTTAACATTTTAACATCATTAGAGAGTAGAATAATTATTATAAGATAAAAGTTGGCTTACATTGAAATAGAACTGTACGAATGATCACAACTTTGCAATCAATCGAACGAGGAATTCCATTAAAGTATATTATGAATCTTGAAAAATAACAGCAGATCTAAACCCTCCGACGAAGCTCTGACATCATCCTATCCCGAACCATTAGTCACCATTACATAGAGATTGATAAATATACGTCATATATATCATCTGGCCCTTGTTTGATTACCTTTTTACAATGAGAAAGTGCTTAAATTTCATTTGACTTAAATACCTCATTGCTGATCAGTGTTCCATTCTATTCATATGTTTTCTTCTTTTTCATCTTTTTTTCTCTCTCTTATTTCTTTACATCTTAACATTGTAATCTAAAGCATTATGACTACCATAATATGGGAATGAGCCTAGTATGGTGGTTGTAGACAACAAAATAATTGTAATCATCTACATTTTTATGAATAAAAAAACACAAAAAAAACGATACAACATCGATATAACACGATAGTTCGTGTTAATTGTACATTGGGCAATTATTTGAATCTGAGACGTAATACGGTCTCAAATACCAATTTCCAGGTGTTGTTGAGCATGTGAACAAAATTTACAGTGAACAAAGCGCCATAGAATCAAAACCTCAACGCCGTCATCGTAAAATAATACATGTCCTTCTAAACATGATATAATTTTATGCGCCTTTATTTGGCAATCAACGACTTCATATATTTTCAAATACATTCAATAAAAACTCATGAACTTTTTTATGATCATGAACCTTTAATAAGCGATACGAGAGCCTTGGTGGATAATTTAAATCGTTTTATGAATAGATTTCCTCTCACCTTCGCAATACATAATATCTACTGAAGCTAATGAAAACAATAAAGTGTACAATAATTATTATCAGAGACAAAAACTTATTATAATATATTATGAAGACTCGAGCAGCAAATAGACCTGCGCAGGTTTTGTGAAGTCGTGATCGGACTCAAAAGGTCGAAATCGGCTCACAAGGATTATGTGCATTTATTTATCGATCAGATACATCAAATGTTATAGCTACAGGTTGGAATGATAGTCAAAGGAATGTATTGTAAGATCCTATTTAATTCAAAATGGAAAAGGTCAGCACATTATGAGAAACGTACATTGTACATAGAATGACCTATTTCATCATATATTTCACAGCATCTCAATTTAATAAAGTTGAGACCATAGAGAAAGGGATGATATCTAATGAAACAAGCGGAGGTTTAAAGTTGACGAATGATAAAATTAACATAAATACCTAAAGGCTTAAGACACATTACGCTATACGCATCAACGCTTATTTGGGTGTGGCCTATACAGATTATATGTTAAGGTGTCACACTACGCTATAACTTCCCTTTTGAGGTGCTGCCGCGGAATAACATTTTTTGTCCGGGAACTGTCACTTTGACAGCTGACAACCGCACGATCACGGCGCTCTCTAAATTGATCTGACATAGACAGGAGAGGGGGTCGCATAATTTTCAAATATCACTAGGCTAGCAGGACGCGGCATATCGTCGCCATGCCCACACTCTTAACACATCATCTGTCAGGTGTGACAGTTATGTATGGGATTGATTGTATGGCGAGAGATATCGTGTTATAAAAAAACGAATTGATGCATATAATTTAATGTGTTGTGTCCATACAAAACCACCTCAAACAAGACTAGGACATTGAACCAAGTTAGCCTGCTTTTTTCTCTTGAATATTTGGATCTTATTACAAATAGTATAATCAGCATGCCAATTCTGGTTTTGGTTCATATCGGGGGACAAACAGATCAAAAGGACACAAGATCAACGAATTCTTTTCTTCCAGTGCCGACAAAGGACCTTAATAGATTGAATGATCTGAAGTATCTGGACCGACATTTAATCACGAGATCCGAGGAGATACATGTTTTATTTTTGCAATTAAGTAAACATTAAATGTGATCATATTATTTTTCCGACATAGAATTACAGACATAGCCTACCAAACTGACAACAACTAAGACAAGTAACTTCAATTTACAAGTAGAAAAAATAAACTATGAAGTATTTCTCATTACTTTTTTGTTACATTAACTCCACACAGGAAGCACTGAGGAAAATAATTTATCTTAGGGCATATGTCATCTCTGGGGATGCTGTACGGAGGGTCTTTTAGAGAAGAGGGAGGAGTGAACATGGATCTTGAAGAGACCCACGTTGTAAGAGGGAGGAAACACAGAGGCCGGCAAATCGTTCCACAGCCGAGTTGTTGAACTCAAGAAAGAGTCGTTGAAGCGATCGTTCTCATGTGACAAATGTCAACCGTGTACAGAAGTTGGTCGTGCGTCTTAGATTTAAAAGGGAAATTAATTTAAAGATAGGTTATTGAGACAACGCGCGTGGTTACACTGAACTGGGTCCAGTGGACAAACTGGTGATTTACTGCGTTTAATATCGCACATAAGCCCGTCGGTCAGACAAGCTGTGAATGGCTACCACAAACACGTCGCTCTAGGATCTTTTTGTGAAAAAATGCCTTGTGCTATTGAGATGTGCACAAATTATTCTGCAACAAAAACCAAATCTGATGGAGTTTCTTTCCATTCTCATCTACTCAAGAATATACAACTATTCACAATGCTTTTCGAATAAAATAAAGTGAGACAGCGAACGGAGAAATACAAAAGAGTATGAAGGACAACCTAGTGACAATACGTCGGATTTTACTACTCTAATCGCTCGCTTGTTAGTCAAGAATGAGGATAAAAGCGACCTACTGACGGGCGAGCAGTCTGAGCATGACGTCGATACAAAAATGCTCGTCGCTCGCCTGTTACGTCATGCTTGCCGCGGACATGCTCGCCCGTCAGTGGGCCGCTTTGAGCTCGCAACTTGTGTCGCGAGGACACAAGAGAAACGAGGGGCGTTCATAATAATACAGTCGTTTTACCCATACCTATATAATTTGAATGACTATCTCTTTCTAATGCGTTCCGTTCATTTAGCTATCTATGATGTTATTCGCAGCCATTTATTATTTTCTCGATCGTTTCGTAATTCGATTTAAATCTAGAAATTGGAACGGGCCATATTTTTCGTTCGATTAGTAGTAACATAATGCGCCTTTGTATTTATGTCAATGGCGCGAGTTTACATATATTAAAATATTTGAAAATAGTAAAAAGTTTGGAAAATAAAATACTAATTTTGAAAAGATAAAATTAACTATGTTTTCAATGCAAGTAACATATTATACCTTGTCAATTTATATGAAAAGAAAATTGTACCTAATGTTCTGAAAGACATTGAAAAAAATGGTAGTTATAAAATGTGACTCCCGACTTTCATATTACAATAAGGCGCGTTCCCACCTCGTCGATTATATGATCTATTTCATAGAATCTACGAAATAAATCAGTGAGAACAGATTTTCTATGACAAATAACTAAATTTTTGTTCTGTTCTCTACAAAATCGACCATAGAATAGAGCAAGCTTGAAGTATATATAAAAGAACACGTGTGAACGCGCAACAATTCATTTTCACTTGCAAACTGTTAGTTCTATGAAATAGATCGTGAAATAGGTTAGGTGGGAGATCCCGGCGTTACACCCCTAACATAATATTCAACACCAAACAAAAGTCAGGTGCACTTATTCCTGACAGCGGAGGGCAAGTACCCAGTCAGTAGACGAGTACCCGAGTGTGTTGGTTGGTTCGGAATGCACCTGCCCGAACCCCGAACCGTGAGGGAACTGCCAACTACACGGAAAGCATTTTATTCTCTGCCCATCGCCAGTGCGTTTCCATACAATATCCACTCCATTGTTGCCGCTTCATTCCGGAACGAGGTATTGTTAGTTCTTTGCGACCCATCACAAGCAGGAATAAAAGCATTTCAGGTATAAAACTATTACATCGCGTGATAAACTAATATTATTTATTGTTATTATTGTCTGAAGAACAAAATTTGTATCCTGTCTTTAGGAGGGGGCTCCAGAAATACCTACTGAGAATTCCTGCCACCCCTTACATATTTGTTGTTATTTGGCTGTACTAATCTGCAATTTTTTAATTTTATTTATGTATTTTACAGCTATGTAGCAACTAAATACGGACCTCTATTATTCGTATAATAAACAAAATGACGAAACTGTGACACTCGAAAAAAATCCGATGGTTAGAAAATTGCGAATGTCTTTCATGTCGAATTGATTACACATAAAAAGAACAAAATTTAAATTCATGTCAAATTTACTAACCAACATTGCCGTTGTTAGTGTTGTTGGAGTTAAGGGTATTGATGGTGGTGACAGCCTCTTTAGCCGGGGGAGGCCCGCAGTGGATGAAGTCCGTGAGAGACAGCGAGCTGGCTATCAGCTGACGCTTCTCCTCGAAGTTGAGGTAGTCCAGGCTGTTGCTGCGCTGCGGTGGCAGGCCTTGCTCCTGGGAAGGCATCTCGCCCGAGGACATACCATCACCAGCCTCCGCCAGCCTCTGCGTCCCTGGTATCGGTGCCCGGACCTGCGATCATCTCATGTTACCACGCCGCAATACATGCCGCAATACCTTACTCACTGAACAATACCACTTTGCACGGGGATTAATTTCACTACTCAGGCGGGTACTGAGTTAGTACTACTGCCAAATAGGTACTTCTCACTATCCTGGTTTATCAAGAGGTTTGTATTAAAAACAGATCTTTGAAATTCGAATACCTCGGCAGAAATCGAATGAGAAAACGAACAGCACTCGAATGTTTTCACTTTTCATGCACCTAGTTTGACAGCAGTACAAGAATTTGAACTGCAACAAAATGGTTATTCAACTCTATCATAACCGACGATGCTTTTAACAGGTTTTCTCGTAGTTAGGTGCAAAAGCACGTGGTATAAATTGATACTTGTTGATTCGAGTGCGATGATAGTCGAACCCGATCGATTGGAGGCGTTCACCCGTTCACCTGTCTGCTGCTACTGCTCGCTGCCTGGCGCCACCGACCCGCACAGATGTAAACACTAAACAAACCGACGGTTAACAATGAATGCGAGATAAAACCGGCATTCGTAAAAAACACAACTCACTGATGGTAGGGAATATTCCCAGAACCTGCATTACTATGTATTTACGAAATATTTAGCCGAAACAAAACCACAACGCATCCTATTCATTACGAACTCACATCACTCGCGCATTTTCGACATCAACGAACATTATTCAAATAAACACAAGCGGAAAACACTTCACAAACGGCGAAATACCTGTAACGAATTCGTTATGCGACCAATTATACGGTTTACTCGATTACACAAACCGATTTTCAAATGTAAACAGTGGGAATAGAGCAATAATATTCCGGAATGAGGGAAAAAAGTGCTACGCGCGCTCCGCTCTCATGAAACTAACTAACCTATGGAGCGGTGTTGCACACCGTACGGAACAGAGCGAGCAGGAGGGGAGGCCGGCGAGAGAGCGAGCGAGCGAGCGTTGAAAAGCGCGCGAACCGAAAGCGACCGCGAATTCGGCGCGGCAGATTGCTCGGGCAAGAGCGAGACAATGGGAGTTTGTTGCTGTCGGCTTTCTCGGTGCAATCGGGTGCGGTGTGACGAGCCGGCAACAAGGCAAAAACACGAAATTTGTAGGAGCCGGTCGTAGATAGGTACTCGGTGCAAGTATTATTCCAGAGTCGGGGTTCGATATTCCAGTGCACCACTGAATTCCTGGCTGTTATCCCGCTCGCTCCAGAGTCTCCAGACAGTAGACGGCAGACAGACGCCGCCGCCCGCCGGGCCGCCTTCCCGGTGCCCGATGCCCGCTTCCCGGGGCCCGCTGCCCGGAGACAGACATAGGGCAATAAATTCATCAAACAAACACAAATCCTACTTCTCTAAACACTACTTTACTATCGTTCATTGAAACGTCGCGTGACTAATAAATAGCAAGAGCGAAGACAAAAGTATGAATGGGCGTATTGTTCTGCAACATTATTATTTTTTTCTTGGAGATGGGATAAATTATAATGACGTATATTATTATATTTTTAACTATAATATTTTAATCATAATACGAATTTTATTCACTAGTGCAATTCGATTACTAATTCCCCATAATAGATGATTTTTATTGTACGTTTTTTTGTGAAAAATAACCTCGCTCGTATATCCATACTTTACAAAGAATAGTTTGAAATAATAGTTATCTCATCAAATCCAAAAATAAGTTTGGAATGAAAAAGGTTTATATAAATATAACAATAATAAACAAGTTTTCAAGTAATTATTATAGATACTATTTAATCGAAGATTTGTTTGATGTTTTGTAGCACGTATTAATAACTGATAACGTGATAAGGATAACTTTGCCGACGTTAATAATTTTCTTGGAATGTTGATACGACGTAAATATAAGATCTAATACAGTCATACCCCACGGGTCGGTATGAAATCGGCGTCAACCGAATGCCGTAAGAAAAATTCCACACTAAGGACGGGTTGTTTCGGAGAATTTGAACAATTCATCAAATTTCAACGTTCATTTTTCCGGGTTCTGTGAAAGTCCTATTCAAGTTCTGTTATTATATCATTATAGGCTAGTTGCTTGACAGAACTGAAATAAAGACAGAACTTGAAAAAATCTTTTACAGAACTTGAAAATGAATGTTGAAATTTGATGAATTGTTCAAATTCTCCGAAACAACCCGTCCTTAACTGCGCTGCAGTGCGTTGTCATTTCGTTGTCATTTTCTGCGCAAGGTCTTTCAACACTCGGTTTATGTTGATTGCTTACCGACCCGTGGGACAACGGACTCAGATATACCCGCTTAGAACGAACACCGTTACACAATACATTTTTATAAACATGTTTAATTTGGTGTTATTCATAAGGTAACCATACGAAGGAAAGGTTCGAAAGTGCGTTGCCTACTCACAACTTCAAACTGAGACCAAAAGATTATCTCAAAGAGGAAAAAAAGAAGATAAATAAGAAGAGGGAAGTCCTGTTTAAACTCGACCGTTTGGCATTTCATCTGTTTGTAAATTTGTTTGTACGTTCCGTTTCCTATCCTGAAAATCTGATGCATCCATTTTATTATGCAAGCAAGCCTTAGTTTGGTAAGGCGGTTAACTGAGCTTTTCAATATTATGGTACCTACCGGTATGAAGAAAATTTGAAAAAAGAATTGCATTTAGGTTTCCACGGTTTGTATAAAATATATTTAGCATAGTTACGTTTATTTAGACAAATTGTATGATTCTTTATTTGAAACCAAAAAAACTACATTTAATATTATAATACGGTTTATAACTAAGTATCTACTTGCAAATCTTGTGATTTAGGAAGAAATTTTGATTTATTAAATAAGAGAAAATTACAAACATATTTTTTGGATGCGAAGTCTACTGTTCACAGAACTACCAGTATTATAGGTAATTATTCGGAATCGCTGGACAAGGATTATATGAAATATTTTTAAATAAAACCTTCTGATTTACTTAACCTCATAATAACCTCACCTTTTTTAATTTTTCTACTTTATAAAACATACCTAAATATCTTTATTTTATTTTTCGTGTTGGGCTAAAATAGTACCTACCTAGTATTTGCATATGGTAAAAAATCTAGCCACTCGTATCAGGAATACCAACAAGAGAAAATGTCATCAACAGAAATCATTCCAGCTGTCATCCCATACAACGAAAGTGAATTTTCGATTTACGTAATTAAAAATTAAAATGCTAAAATTAAAAATATCCCAAATGCAGTCAGATTCCTTTTATAGTAATTAAGGTAAATCAGAAGGTTATATTAAAAAATATTCGTATAATCCGTGTCCAGCGATTCCGAATATTTACCGTATTTTATACAACTAAAAAGGATAAAAAAATAAAAATAAAAAGAAGAAAAAAATTAAACATACTTAAATAAAAAAATAATTTAATTTAACAATTATTATTTCTTATTATTGTAGAAAGCAATCACTTTGTGGTTTGACATATTTAATAAAATAAAATACTTTTTTGTTTTAAAACCACGATATTTATTAATTTAAGAACCGACCGGTTTCGCTTTACTTAAGCATCATCAGGGTACAAATTAATACTGTACAGTATTAATTTGTACCCTGATGATGCTTAAGTAAAGCGAAACCGGTCGGTTCTTAAATTAATAAATATCGTGGTTTTAAAACAAAAAAGTATTTTATTTTATTAATTATTATTTCGTCATCATTGTATGTGTATTGTATTGAGGCCTTCAGTCAGGCGTAGTTTCCGGTCGGAAGATGTCCTTTCACTTCCACTTCCAACTGGCGTCTCCGGGGTTCGTACCCAGTCCGGAAATACACACAATATTCCCCGAAACAATTAGAGGCGAGACGAAAAAAAAACTTCTCAACTCCATTGTCATGGCACAAGCACAGAGTACTCAAAGGTACGAAATACCCTTTCTCATTCAAAACCATTATTGTCTTTAATTCTGTGTCGGCTGTTGAGTTCGTTACAAAATCTTTATACTACGAAGCAGAAAATCTGTTAGCACGAAGTAACAAAAACTCACGTACAGAGTTGAGTTCTGGCGACATGAAACTATGACAGGTTTTCAGTTGCAATTTCTAGGTCGACGCAAAAAGAACTCACAATGTAATTTCTAACATGAACTATGAAGATTTTAAATATCTTGTGAATTCTTGTAAAAAAATTGTTTGTGGGAACCAGAGCAGGATCAAGTAAATCAAAACCTTGAGTCGGGTCATGTCGTGAGTCGGTGTAAAAAAAAATTTGAGGTTGACAATTCTCTCTGTCTACTCTTGCGGAGAAATGCCATGATTTTATCCGTTTAATTGTCTGAATTGCCAGGTACTTCCTAATCTTCTACCATCCGATCTCATTCCCTTCCCCACATTTCACCCTCACAATATACCTCAAGTGGGGGATGCCACAGTACCGCCGGTCCGGGCAATTTGAATTCTTGCGTGGTATTTTTTTTTTTATTGCAAATTATAGCTGTTCTCTGCCTAATCCTGCGGTGAAATGCCGGATGGTAAATAAGTTGTTTTTTTTATATGAATACCGCACAACTTACTAATACCAACTGCTCCAACCGTCTGGAGCCAGTGAGACTATGGCATCCCCAATTGGGGTATGTTGTGAGGCTTAAGGTTTTGGGAAGGGGAAGGAGAGGGGGAAGAGGAAGGTGAGTGAGTACCTGGCTATTCAGATCTGGTCACCAAACACGGCTAACGTCTCAATTCTGAATGGTGAAATTACACCAGGGCGATACTGAGAGTATACTATATATTATATTAAATGAATAAATTGTGAAATAACACAAATAATCAAATAAAATTTACTTGCGCACGCCGGGAATTGAACCCGCGACCTTCGGCTTGCTAGTCGCCATCCATGAACGCGTAGATTGTGACTTGCATTAGAAGAATACGGTGAGAAAAAAATGGTACGCACGGAAATACGAAGTAATGTAAAATAATTGTTGGTTCAAAATTTGATCGCTTAGAAATATTCTGGGAGCTTTAATTAAATACTGCGGGTAGAACACATCTTGGCCTTTGAAATAATCGAGAATTTTTTTCACATGTCTTTTTATAAGCCCGGAAAAAATTAAAGTGTCAGCTCTATAAAAACTGATTTATAGTTCAAAATCTCCTACTTACGAACCCCTTTTCGGATTTTAGTTTTATTGTATAATGTGGCAAAATAAGTTCATTAGAAAATGATCTTAAAACATTTAAATGTTTGTGCCTGAACTTTGCAAAATAAAATAAAACACTTTTTCGCGCTGTGTTTTTTCCTGCATAAATTATAACAGGCGGCTGGTGTTGAGCGGCAATTTAAACCTTATCGCTATCTACAAGCAACCTACATTCCCTTCAGTAACATTGTTTTTCAAAACTTTTCAGGTTCCTTAAATTGAAGACTTGAATTGAAGATCTATAAAAAGACTCAACATTACAAGTATTCAAAGATACATTGAAGCAATTACAACTTAAATCATCATTAAGAAATAAATATAACATCCAAAATTCTCTATTTTCTACACAGCAAATTTACAAAGGGATAAAATATTTTTATAGTGTTCCCGAAGAATTAAAAAAATAACAGATTTTATATTATTCAAGAAAAATGTAAAACTATATTTTAAAACAAAATGCAGTAACTTCATTTCGAAAAATATTTATATTTTATAATGTTATCACATCCTGCACTATCATACACTCTATGACATTACTTTTCACTCCACCAAACACATTATTGATGTAGAAATACTAAAAAACGTATTTTGTTCTTAAAAAAGCATAAAGAATGAAATTATTATCGGACTGATTCCAAATATTATACTACGTGGAGCATCGTCTTAACGACTTTTAGTTAATCAAGAAATTATCACCTAGGAAACTCGTCTCTAGCGCGGATTACAGCTAACTACCAAAGTAACCATCAGTAACTACGGCAATGTGAAGCAGTTACCTAATAACACAGAACAAATAATCCCTAGGAGTGTGATCTACGCCGATTTTAAACTGATATCACCAATTATTATTAATATTATTATTATTTAGTCAGACTCGTAAAAATCGCGGGATAGTCATAAAGGCGCTATTTCATACTAATATCTTTTCGAAACGTGTTCCACTATTATCACATTTCCGATCGTTTGGTGTCAGAGTGTATAAGGTCAAATTAAACTAAATGAGGAAAAAAAAGGGGAAACAATTTTTTCACTTATCGTGTCAACCAAATTTATAACATCAATGGGGATAGTTTCAAATTCTGACAAATCAGTTACAATTTTTAAAATGGAAATTAAAATAATGTTTTGTTAAAAATATCATGTTATCGCTTGTCTGGATTTTCTAAATAAAAATTTCCAAATTTGAAAATGAAGCTGAAATTTAAAGCAAAAGTTCTACATTTAACGGGAGTTACAGACAGACGCAACCGAAATTAGTATGTTAAGTTTGATACGTTTAGATACATACTTTTGTTTTACATAATACAATTAAGGTAAAGAGGTAATGTATAATGATTTTCTTAGTCCTGCTCACCAGAGGTTCCTGTGTAGAGGCGGACTTGGTTTTATGTAATAATTATAATAATTGGATGATTTGTAAAGTGCCGTTTTTTGTGAAAAATCTCCTCAAGGGTGCTGAATTTTAAATTTAAATATGTACCTACTATTTGTTTCAGCTCCTGTTACGTTTTTTTCGAAATTATAATGTCATGATTTCGAATTATAGCGCTTAGTGGAAAGATATTTATAGTTCCTTTGTCCAAAAGCAGTTTTAAATTTGGGTGTATTCTTTTAATGTCATTTTAATGTATATTATTTTAATGTCATTCTGGTTAGCTCTATTATTTACATAACGTTACCTTAATTCTAACATAACGTAAGTCAAATTTGTAAAATTTTCAGGATGAGGAAAAGACTGATCAATTCTTATCTTGATTTCCCAAAAATAAAGAGTTAAGTGCTATAAAAATTAAGGTAATATTGTTACGGCTATTCTAATAGCACGTTAAATATTTTTTGGGATATCAACACTAGGATTGATCAATGGTTTCCTCTTCCTGTAAATTTTACCAATTTTACTTATCTTCTATAGAATTAAGGTAACGAGTATCGCTCTGCTCATCTCATCAGCTCTACTCATTTTAAGGAGCTGATTTATTAAAATCCTGTTAAGAACTGGATAGCATGCCGTTTCCTGATAAACATTTAGTATATTCCTAACGTATAACACGGTTTATGCATCTGCGTTCGTCCTGATAATAAACAATGACGAAATGCAAAAATATTAGGATTTTTATAAAAACGTGTTCCGACGTCGCGATAACACATTCGTGTTTTACTGAAAGTTTATTAGAAAACCTGTCAATTCATTCTTCAAAGGCCTGCAGCTTCGTTTTTAACCAGAATACGGATTTTTTAAAGAGATTCTTAATAAATTAGCAATATTTTATATCAGTTTTCTCCGTGCGATATTTGAAAATGTTATTATTTTTATTATTGCAGAAAGCAACCACTTTGTGGTTCGACATATTTAATAAAATAAAATAAAATACTTTTATTAAAAACTCGTGGTTTTAAAACAAAAAGTATTTTATTTTATGATATTATTTTTATTAATTATTTTACCCGAAATAAAATTAAATAATCTTGTCGCTTCTATATGTTTTCCTGTTCAGTGTAGTTCCTCAATAATAATCACAGGTGGAAACGTAACATCATAAAACTGATATAAGGAGAGAAGGTTGTGTCTTATATCTTGTAATATTCTCTAGCAAAGGGGCGAGGTACGAGCAAATACCTGAGATGGGTACAGAGATGGAGAGATGGTGGGAGTTAATTTATTCTGTACATATCTTATATCATATTTTAGTTGGGCGAGGTACGAGAGAATACTCGAGATGAGCACATAGATGGAGAGATGTTGGGAGTCCATTTATTGAGTACGTATCTTGTATCATCTGTTAGTTGGGGCTAGGTACAAGCAAATACTTGAGATGGGTAAAGAGATGGAGAGGTGGTAGGAGTTCATTTATTCTGTACATATCTTATATCATATCTTAGTTGGGCGAGGTACGAGCTAATACCTGGGATGGGCACAGAGATGGAGAGATATTGGGAGTTCATTCATTCTGTACATCCTTTATCATCTCTTAGTTGAAAAACCTTCAAAGATATGAAGTTCTCAAACGAAGATCCGTTTCCAAAGCTCAGAATCGAACTTGTTAACATTGCGATATCTTTTTTTTTCACTGCGTAGGTGAGTCAATTAAAACATGTATTTTTATAATAATTAAAACATAATAGCTTAGTTACTAAACGTTTCTTACGAGTTTCAACACTTTTTTGTCGAATATTTTATTTAACAAATGAAAAATATGTATAATACACCTAATTATGCAGCTAAGAGATCCGGTCTAACCCCTCCCTCTTTCACATAAGCGATGCATGTAACAGAGCTCTAACAACGGAGCTCTCAGTGGCAGGACCATAATATTACTCTATCTCTTTATGATGGAAAAAAACTGTAAATATGGAACAATATTGCATTTTGCCTGATCTTTTGTCAGCCAAATTGATGTTTCAAAGCTCCATAGCTCATGACAGAAATGACGTTGCGAGCTAAGAACAATTGCGATAACACAGAATTCACGCGAAAAACAAAATATGTGCAAGTTACACCACGCCAGATCTTACCGTTCAAAACTTTAAATTTAGTAACAAACATTTTTTTGTTTTATAGTTTAGTTGTACATAAACCGTCTTACTAATAATAGATAATACGGAGGGATAAGAACAGGTTAGTAGAAAACGTTACACATAATCAAGCGCATGCGTACTGCGTATACCGGCCGTAGTACTGCAATATTAGTGGCTAACAGATTTTTAAACCGTCCAACCCCCAGGATTGGGGACGTATTAGTATGGAATTATGACGGAGATCGCAGACATTGTTAAAAATCTGTTTGATTTAACAAATATGGATCGATCGCGCAATGAAAATATGAAAAAGTAGTAATACCCATTGGCAGCACTATCAGAGGAATATTTTAAATCGAAATATCGATTTACCAAAGCGAATACGGGACGCATTATCAAATTGGCCAAATTTAGAAGCAAAAACGTGAAATTCAACTAAACGCGAAATACAAAAATTACCGTGTTTTTGAGGATTGGAACAAAGTGGTGCCAGTCTAAAAGAATCTTGCATGAATATTATTATGAGTATATATTTATATACCAGCGCTGCAACAGTGAATCAGGGATTTTTTATAAATAAGACTGAGTAAGTATATTGATTTACTAAACAATACAATTTGAAATTTTAAAATACACCTTTTTATAACTGGCAAACCAATCTGGCATTGGCAAAATTCTCCGACTCGAGTTATTGACATTGTTCAGTTCTGAGCCGTCATTTTGTCTAAGCCTCCTTGGTACAGATTTCAACATTTCAAGATTCTGCTCCACGAACTATGCTCAACAGAAATAGAAACGGACATTAGACAAATAGTTTATAATCCTATTCTATATTTCCATGGAGGATAGATGTTGAACAAATTCGCGTAGATATCAGAAATGACAAAAGAAAAAGTTGGTAGGTATAGTGAATAGTGATGGGAATAATAATCGAGATTCCATTTTGAAATGATTGTTAAAATTCAGTTTAAAACTAATCATTTAATTTTAGTCATTTAGGAAACTTTTTTCTATGCAATAGTAGATATACATTGTGACCAGACGAAGGTCCTAAAAGGGGTCCTTGGTCGGTCCTGAAATATGTTGATTATGATAATAGACGGTGGGTAAATGTATTACTTTTTATTATTATGTGATATATAAAAAGCGCTTCTAAATAAATTTGCAATTTTTGAGGAAGTAAAATGTATTTCTTCGATTATTAAAAAAAATCTATCGAAAAACCTGAATTTTGTCATCGATTAAAATTCAGGAAATTTTTAGAATGTCTTTCAAAATGATTTATTCGGATGAATAATAATCGAGTGAATCGCTCGGAATCCAAATGTTCGATGAGACAGTTTCATTTTAAATGTGATAGATAATTAAGACATAAAATTGGCATTGCGTTTTCTTCACGGAACTAAATTTGGCTCGGCTAATTTTGGTTGTTGAAGAATAAAATTTATGTCGCCTTGAATATTTAGCGATAAAATCGTAGTCTAGAACCAAACGCGTATCTTCGAAACTTCGTTCGACTATTGCCACATTAGAAAACTAGATATATTGATTATGAAAAACGATTGATTCAGCTCATCACTAGTTTGAATCATGACACAGCAGATGCTCAAATCTCAATATGATTTCAACATAGATTCTCGTACACGAATTAATTGAATTGGTTGCATCGGTGACCGGGTATAACATCAAAATGACAATTCAACACACCTCCAAAAAGTGATACAACGTCATGAAAAATGATGAAACAAAAACTATAGGTATATATCATCTTTTAAAGGTGTGTTGAATTTTCATTTTGATGAAATCATATCAGTGAACCATGTACTTTGTTTATTTGATTAAATATAATTGTGTTGCTGCTCATCTCGACACAGGAATTCCCTAGTAAGATTATATTGCAATGTACCATTTTATGAATGAATAAATAAATATTATAAAGTAGCTTTGTACATTATCGTGCATTACTAGTTCTAAAGAATTAATAACAGTTGAACAGTGCTTTGAGCTCGAGTCACGAGTATACTGTAAAAGTTTAGCAAAGTCAAATAAAGTCAAATAGCAAAAGTAAAATAACTACTACTTATTGTAGTGCTCATGATAGTGTGAGATGTGGTATGTTTTCATCAAACTTTAACTTGACTAATTATCAGATTTTTTGAATGATAGCGAGGGACTCAATTCCGGGAGCGCCAGATATTTTTTATTATTTTCAATTTGGGAGGCGGGTTTGGGTACCGCCGCTCTGGGTACCATTTTACCCAAGTAATTCGCTATGTTTGGTGATTTGGCAGGGGTGCCCGGGTTCATCAGCTGCCCATCAGCTGCGTAGTGTGCCAGATCGGGAGAGGCTAGTTTGGGGAGACCCTTCGACCTCTCCGACTGGTCACACTCTTGGACACACCAGTCCCTACATTCCTATCCACCACTCATGGGTAATATAGATCTATCCACAGTATACCTGCGTACAGTATGTTGGTACCATGGAGGAATAATTGAACATATTTCCTCCACCCTTAGTGAATGTACCACCTTCAAACAGGAGTCCGGATGTACATGACTGACGAAAGATAAAACAATACAAATACGTCACTAATGATTTATTCAGGCGACAATCCAAAAATACGCATGAATATAAATCACAATATGACAGATACGCTTCGAAGATTTTTACGAGAGCATTTATTTGCATCTTAGCAGTAGCGCTTACAAGTGACTTCTGGCGGCGACAGTTGAACAACTTCAAAATCCATTGAGGAACCTACATGAAGTGCGCACACGTGACGACACGCGACTTTTTTAGGATTTGTATATCGCTGCGATAGAAGTCGCTTGTGTGCGCCTGGTCTTATCCAACTATTTATACAGGCAATAAAATCCCTTGAACTCTGGCGTCGTGAAATTTGAACACCTTTCTGTCTAGGATTTTGCAACTACTCATATGTTTAGATCTCAAAAAAATTCCACCATGACAAGTTAAAGTTAGATTTAAAAAAAAAATTATTTATAGTAGGAATAAATGCCTTCGTAATAATTTTAAAATACGTTATTATTTTATTATGTGGTTCATTTTTCAAGAATTATCTGTCTTGGAAACACCAAACACTAAATACTTTTTTATGTTTGCATCGATAAAGATTCGCAAAGAATTGGGGTTGTCCTCCCCTCCTGCATTATGCCTTCGGTTTCAACTATTTCAATATACTCGTAGTATATATACATAATATATATATTATGAAAGATGGCTCTGGAAAATCTTATTTGATCAGGTAGATATCCTCAGAGCGGAACATTTCATACCAGAATTTTGCAAAACGATCTTTCGATTTTCGAATTTATTATATAGGGAAATACGAATAGGCTTAATATCATCACACAGCAAAATATATATTTTTAAATCAACCCGTAATAAACAAAGTTTTTTTACTATCGTACATCTATCTTTTTAAACATTTTTTTTTTTTGGTTCGACTGAGGATTGAACCTTCCTCTCCAGGGACTGGGGTCAACCGCGCTAACAACTGATCTAAATCCCAAATAGATACACAATGGAGAAAAAAATGGTATTGCTGATTTATTAAAATCCTGTTAAAAACGGGGTAGCATGCCCTTTTCTAATAAACTTTTAGTACGTTCATAATATATCTGAACACGTCTTCATGCACCTGCGTTCATTCTGATAGTAGGATAGTAATGACGAATATAAAATCTATAAAATTTTATGAAAAGGTATTCCAACATCGCCATAAACCTGTCAATTCATTCGTTAATGTCCAGCAGTCCCATTTTTAACCAGAATACGAATAAATTTAATAGATTTTTAATAAGTTAGAAATATTTGATATCAGAAAGTTGTCGGAAGAAACCGGCATTTATTTCGTATATTAATTGATGTAATGTCATCCAATTTCAGAGAAATGTGTATATGCCCGCGTGTGTAAGCGTAATTGCCACCAAAAGGTGATAAAATGCATTGTCATCGACAACGAGTCTATCTGTCGAGCTTTAGACCGATCGGATATCGGGAGTTGTCTTAATTCCCACATCCAAGATACCATTTCATTCATACATTCATTGAAGAAAACAAAATTGAAATTTATATAGATGTCTTTAAAAATACGAATTGTTTCATAACCATCACTGCAAATGCAATCTAATACATTATTTTGGTCTTGCAAATCGGAGTAATAAAGTTGGGTAAATTTTCAACAGATAAGGAAATAAGTCATCAAAATTCATTTGAGAGCACAATGTCTGAATGCACAAATAACGAGTTCTTTCTCATATCCATTAAACGTTTTATGCAAATTTAATAAACTATTATACTTAGATATTACACAATCATGTGCATTTAGGCAAGCCGCGAAATGTAAATATCAATATTTAAGCTTAAATTGCGACCATTGGTTCAATGGTGAGTGGGCAAATAGCTATTAGTGATATTTTAACATGATGTTATGAAAATAATGGCAGGGAGTTTTATGCACCGCTCTATATTCTGTAATAAGTCGATGTCCTGTCGGAATAAAGTGCTAACGATTAAACTTGATTGCACAGTGTGATTATTTGTGCATTTGCAGTAATGTGTGCGATTGGGAAGGCGAATGTATTACCAATAAACAAAAATCGTTTGACGAATAATTGAGTTTTGTTAAGCAATAACATTATTGACATGAATATTATTTTTTATTTTTATTTAGAACTAGCTGACATGTACCCGGCGTTGCTCAGACTTTATAAATGGTTTGGGGTAAAGTTTTGAGTTTTTGAATTCTAGTGACTAACAACTATATCTAACAACTGAGTGCATTATTGAAGCGAAAATAATATTATTGTATTTCAAAAAGTATTTGTTTCACTTGATCGTGCCATGCCCTCTTCCAGGCGTCCTCGACCTCTTCAGCCATTCACTTCCAAGTCCTCACTTCTTCCTTCATACATCACTTGAGTCTTATTTTACCACATTTAATTATTTGATTCGTGTCTTCCTTGGGCATCCCCGACTTTTTCTATCGTTCACTTCATATAGTATCATGAAATCCACATTTTTACTGTTAAAAAACTACATTATGTCGACTTTAATTCGACTCTGTATTTCATTACAGTGCATGTTACATCCCGATTCCTAAACGGTCATCTACTATTCAGAACACTCTATAAACACTCCTGACACTAATAAGAACAAAGTTTAAAATTTTCAGTAAAATCGTCCACTTAGCCAAATAACCACCCAACCACTATTATCGACCCTAGCTGTCCAATTACTACTGATTTTATATGTTTTTTATTATAAATAGCGTCAGGAATCACTGGTAAAAGTGAGTCAAGTCTGTCCCTTAACTCCTTGTAATAGATGAGAACGAAATATATTAAAAGAAACTATTATATAGATTTATCAGAAACACAAAAACAACAGCATTAAAACACAACCTTGAAAAAATGCATAAAAAATTAATACTCAAAAGAAAACATCGCTTTTGTAGCTCTGACACTTGCAGTACTTTGGTTCTTAGCACAAAGTAGCTAAATCATAATAATACGACAACCAGTGACAGCTAATTTTACAAGCTTGCATCAAATGAGTTTAGTAATTCGAAGTTTTCCATTGTGCGTTAATGGAATAGCAGTACCTCAAAAATAACAAAAGAACACGTAGTATATATTTAATAAATTATGTATTTATTTTTAAATTTAGAAAGGTACGTTACATCGTTCTAAAAAGATTCTAATTCATGTAGAAATTGGTATATATTTTGTATTAAAAAGATAATAAAATTGCATCTAATATGATTGAATGCTTTTGTGCATTTTGGTTCATACACGTATGTCCTCAAATGAGATGTAAGCTTGCTTCCTGATGGTTTGAACACAAATTGAAAGGGTGGAAGAAGGATGGTTTCGAAGATTTATGATGCAGAATTGCAGGCAACAGCATGCGGGGACAGTCGAGGAATGATCAATTGAGGGAAAGCGTTGGTAATCGCTGTGCAAGTCTGGCAGCATTCAGAGGATTGGAAAGCAAGTAGCCGAGATGAGAAGATAAATTAAATAAGTTGAAGAAGGACTAAATCCTAAACCAGATGATGTGAAAAAGCAATATTGCATTATTTTGTCTTTTTGCTTATAACTACAATCTTGATTTCAGTAAAAAAGTTTGAAATTCTGAACAATTTTTCTCTTTTCTTACACTTTCGTGATTTGTAACACTTTCCAACATCTTGATAAAAAACAAATTAAGAAATCCAGACACCGAAACCTAAATTAATATTATTTAAGTATTTACATCTATTTAAAGAAAAATGTATTTTTTTTTAAATTTAATTAAAATCAAATTTCATAATAAAATTATTAAGTTCTGCAAGTATTTTTTGGTTTTTGTTATTGTTACAGCTGTTTCGGCTTTCAAGGCCATTTTCAAACTGTGGTTTATCCACGTTTAGACGACTAATAAATATGATTTTATTTTACCCCCTCCCAAATTTAAAATGATTTATTACCGGTTAAACCAATTTACTAATAAAAATAATTGTGACAATAGATTTAATACCCCTATAATAATAATAATTTCTTTATTCCAGGATGTGGGGGGGTTAGTGCAATCCCACACATCCCATAGAGGATATAAGTATGAGTACAAATAATATTTACATAAAGTAAAATAAATAAAAAGAGATTAAAAAAATTAAAAATTAAATAGAAAATGAAATTAAGTTAAAGCAGAGAAGCACGGAAATCCATCGGATCTAAGATTGTGGGAGCAAGTATCTTTCTCCAATGGTCTTCAATGCTCGATCCTGAAGTCAGACGGGATTCTATGATAATAGTGTTTCTGGAATGGTTTATCCTTTCCCTCAGTCCTGCAATCCTATAGAATATGAAATCTTTTTTTTTTATTTATTTTATTTATTTATTTATTTATCAAAAGAAAGTACATATTAGATATTGGATGCTTTGCCTGTCCAACTAGGAAAGTTTCCCGTTCTAGGACAGACAAATTGACATGTTTAGTTCATATTATTACTGAAATGTACATAATTACATAACAAAAACCAAAAAAAAGTTTCATTTTTCTCTGAAATTAAGTTGTGTAATAAAGAAAATGTATATAATAAATATAAGTACACATACATTGTTTTGTGAGAAGTAGAAAAAAATAATCTGGTAGCATATATTATAATCGGATTTACCGAATTAACCTGGTAACATAAAATATTAAAATTTACAGAGTATGAGGTAAGCGTTGTAACTAGAATGTGTAATAAATTATGTGCATGATTGTTTTCACTGAATTAAAACATGAATTCAGAACAAATTATATTATACGGCAATACGAATATATACCGCGCTCATTTCTTGAACTACTGCTAAAATGTAAAAACAATAACTATATATATAGATAGAAATATAAACTATGAAACATAAACTATGAATATAAATACATAGTACCTGATTTAGTGCTACTTTGGTGAAATTGGTGCATTACTTCGTACGCCATATTGTGTTATGTATTTATTATAAATCATTACCGTAGTAGGTACCAAGTTTCACACAGAGTTAGTGTGCGACGTACAAATGTGATACGCTTTACAGTAGTGATGTACCTAATGAGCAGACAGGCTTCAGGGGCGCATAACCATAAATCTTAGGTTGAAAAACATCAGAAGTTTGGTGATTTTGTTTAACAGTTGATTTGGTGATTTTGTTTAACAGTTATACAGCATACGTTCACTTTCGACTCTCCCTAAGTTTAGAATCCAATCATTGACTAATTTACGCAGGACGCTTCCACTTTTCAATTTCCAAGAACCGGGTATAAGGTTGAACATTTTTGGACCTAGGTAAGAATATTGTCTTTGAGCAAGGGATGTCATAGTAGCAAGTGGAACTATTGGATTCCTCCCTGCATGTCGGGTGTTGTGATAATGTTCTACGGAGGGGAAGAGGTGACGATATTTTTGTGTGTATAATATAACTTTTCTTATAAATAGTTGCCTCACATCCAGAACTCCTATCTCTTTGAATAAATCATTACTGGGATATCTAAATGGTTTTTTAAGTATGACCCTTAGTAGTGATTTCTGTGCTTTGGCTAAGGGGTCCAGAATTGATTTGGTACATCCTCCCCATCCTAAAGATGCATATTCAAGTAAAGAGTTGCACATGGCATAATACATTAGTTTTAGATCTTTTGCGCATAGAATATTTCTAATCGCCATGAAAAGATGCGTGAGTTTTCTGACCTTTGTGGAGATTGAATAGATATGTTCATTCCATCTCAGATTCTTGTCTACAATAATTCCTAGATATTTTATGCTATCCACATACTCTAAGGTATTGCAATTGCAAGTGTTTGGGTCATTGCAATGGTGTATAATAATTCTTTGAGTTTCTCTTGGTTGTCCCGCTTGAGTTGCACTGAAGCAAATGAATTTAGTTTTGTCAGTATTGAGAGTGAGAAGATTATTATCTAGCCATTGTTTTACCTTGTTAATACCAATTTCTGCATTACTATGAACTTCATTCCAATTTTTGCCTTCAAATAATAATACTGTGTCATCGGAAAAGGTGATAATATGATCGGCAAATGAACTGTTACATAATTCATTTATATAGATATTGAATAAAAGTGGTCCTAGAGTGCTTCCTTGAGGTACACCAAAGTTCTATTGGAATTATATTTAAATCTATTGTCACAATTATTTTTATCAGTAAATTGGTTTAACCGGTAATAAATCATTTTAAATTTGGGAGGGGGTAAAATAAAACCATATTAATAAGTCGTCTAAACGTGGATAAACCACAGTTTGAAAATGGCCTTGAAAGCCGAAACAGCTGTAACAATAACAAAAACCAAAAAATACTTGCAGAACTTAATAATTATATTATTAAATTAGATTTTAATTAAATAAAAAATTTTTTTAATGGAGTTCTACGAATTAAACACAAAAACAATAAATAAAATAAAAGTAAATGTTCATTTGTTCAAAATGTTAATTACCCCGAGTTTAATTAACAAATGAATGCACCTTAACGCAGTTTAATCGCGCAGGTATACAGAATTGATGGAATACTAAATGCCTTGCCTTATTTATATGCGAGCTTCTTATCATACATGCTCGTATAAGTGTACTAGTATGGTTCTTCACATGACTTGACTCGTGCCATGTCGTCCTGTGACATCTTAGCCTCATTCCTATTTACTCTCGAGTGACATGTTTTCCCTATACTCGTTTCTAACAACAAAACGCGAACATAATCATTACTGAATTTGTTTCGTCGAATGAGAAATCACAGATGAACGCGAAGAGACAATGTTGTTGTTTTCAGATAAAGCCTTAGAAGCAACTGCACGCTAGAAAGTTGTATCTGATGGAGATAGAATAGATGCTAGATGTTCAACGACACAATTCTTGATATCAAAGTGGAATTATCTTGTCACATCTAACTAACGCAGATATATTGCAGACTTTCTTCTTATTGTGCTGCCATCAGCTATTGAATTACCCATTTGTATTGTAGAAGTGTAGATCCATTTAGCGCTTACTCGAAAAGCATTAACGTTCAGCATTATTGTAATTAGTAATTACTTTCATTTTTCAAACAAGCTATGATATACTTAGTACTTTTTATTGTATAAAGTACTTTACAGTTCAGTACTTATAAATTAATAAAATACCAACGAGTAGAAATAAATTAATTCCGGGAAGGGTATTATTTCACGGTTTACAAAAAATGTGAAAAGATTACAAATAGGATATCAAAAATCCAGATTAACTTGGGAAATAATTTTTAAATTTATTTTTTTTTAAATCCTGTTTGCTCATGTAATAAAAATAAATTAAAATAAAGGGTCCAGGTTTGTGAGGAAAATTAACAAAAAATGTTGATACAATTATGAACAACAATCTGACCAATATATTAAGGTAGTTCAAGCCAAGTCTAAAAATATATATTTAGGTACTTCAAGCCAAGTCTAAAAAATATATTTAGGTACTTCAAGCCAAGTCTAAAAAATATATTTAGGTACTTCAAGCCAAGTCTAAAAAAAATATTTAGGTACTACAAGCCAAGTCTAAAAAATATAGTCAGGTAGTTCAAGCCAAGCGTTAAAAATATATTTAGGTAGTTCAAATTAAGTCGAAAAAACATATTTAGATAGTTTAAGCCAAGTCTAAATTCTTCAAACTGTAATACATCAATTTTAAAATGTCTTTAATAACTTCTATATTGCTTTGACTCATGATTTCATCCGATTTCATAGAAATGCATATAAATGTTTGGGTGTGTGTACGTGATTGCCACTAAAAGTTGATATAATGCATTGTCATTGACAACGAGTCATCTGCCGAGTTTTCGCTCGATTTGACGTCGGGAACTATGTAAATATCCAAGTTCCCAAGATTTGCATTCATTCATTCATTCACGAAAACAAATGTGAAATTCGAAAAGATATAGAAAAGATATATAGGTATTAAATAAAAATTATTATTACAATTTTATTTAACAATTATTAATGAAAATTTTCAATGTGTAAACTTCACTCGCCATAACACAGAGACACCCCTAGCATGGCGGGTGAAGTAATACTGAAATCTGGGTATCTACTGTACAAATTTAAAAATAATTATTATATGTATAAGGTTATTCAACTTTGTTATATTGGTATTTGTGGATACGATATTATTACTATTCCGATTTATCATTTTTATTATCGCAACATGTAATGATGGAATTTACTATAATGTATTGCCTTTCAAAATACATTTTATGCTCAAGCTTCGATGAATAAAAGTTGTTACGTAATTTTTCTACGTGATACTTAAATATTTTTGAAGATAAAATTAAGTTTGAAGGACGCAGCGAAAGTTGAAAAAGAACAATAAAATAAAATCTGGTTCAAGTACCAATCCGAGATCATTTAAGTTCAAGATGAGTCCACTTTGATAATAAGAAAATCCTAAAAAGCAGCAAACAAGATTTACCTTGACATTTAACAAAATCCCGTGTTCACCCCTTAAAACATTAAATAATGTTAATGACAGGGAGAGCAAGGTTCAATTTCAAATAAACATGAATGTTATTATTACATTTTCGTCAGATTGCGCATGTAGAAAAGTTAATCAAATTTAGTCTTACAAATTCTGAAGGGCGATAAAATATAGATATTTCTGAAATCAAATTACGCGAGGAAAATCATTCACCATATTGAACAGATTGCCATGGTGAAAAATAATCAAATACCTAGTAATACCTAGGCATTAGAATTATTATGTACGGTTCACTACTGATCAATGCGTACCAAATGATAAAATAATAAGTTATTTCGAAAGTGACACTCTAATCTAGTTTCTACATGTAGGAATGTATGTATATGTGTACATTTTATACAAATGATATAAATATTATTATTGTTATAAACACAGTAACAGAGAATAATTATTATTGTCGTGCAATTGGGCATTTTCGGCCAAGTTTAGACGATTGGAGGACGCGCGCCTTGAATTAAACACGAGTTTAAAAAGAAAATTAGCGTAATAAATCCGTGCGTGTATCAAGGCAGTACTACTTCATATTGAACACGGACAAGGAAATAATCCAACCGATTCGTCAATAAATCGAGTTTGAATAATTTGTTATTTTTGATTAAATTTTGGAAATTATCGAAATGTGTCGAAATCACTGATTATGACAATCGGTAGTTGTCACAGACCTAACGCCAAAAACATTCGACTTTGTATGTGGCATTCACGTTAGCCAAACCTACCTTTATGTTAAGTAAGGTACAGATCACGTAAGCCCATGATGAATTTGTCAAACTCTTGGTCAGCTTTGAGAAATGCAATGTAAACAATTTATATGTGAAGTTTCCAGAGAGTGGAATTTTCTAACGAAGCCGAACATTACGAGCTAATTCATTTCTGAAGTGTGGACTAACCTATTTATTGTTATTAAGTTTAATTTTTAGAACTCCATTTTAATTTTTTTATATATACAATAATATTCTAATTAATGAACAAACCAATATAATTCGTTTTATTTTTACACAGAAACCAATTAAGAAATCAGTAATTGAAATTAAAATACCTACCTAGAAATAATATAAATGTATCGTCTGTAAGTGGACTACCCACAGTTTGATAATGCCTTTAGAGGGCGAAACAGCTGTCACGCGTAATAATAATTACACAGCAGAACTTGTTTCAAAATAAACTGTTTTTATAAACCCAATAATAATATTATTGTATATATGTGGACTAACCCAATGCAAATTTGCATTCAATCAATTTTTTTTTCTATTTTAATCTAAAACAATGTTGACTACGGACTTACTCCAAACACGCTTGGGTAATAATTCTGTGATTCAGTACATAGACAGGTGCTTCCAACCTTCCAATTCTTTCCCCGTTTTTCAACCCCTTCCCCATCACCTTCCCATTTTCCTTCCGCCTTACTACATTCACATAAACTAGCACAATGTACTTAACAAAATCGTTCTTTACAAATAAATACCTTGCTGCTGCAACAATTCTAGAAGGAGGACATTATGCATTCCTAAATCGATGCGGACAGTATTTATTATCCATATATATAGTCCAGGACTCGGGTCGTTCCCGTATTGTTGAAGAAACATGGAAAACATTTATAGCTTCATTTTTGTGAAAATGGGAGCAAGGTTGCTTTACATTTTATGGCAAATTCGTGTAATTATTGAAACTTTTCAAAGACATACAGGTATTCACAATTCAGACCCAATAAAAACCGAAAACCTATTTACTCATAAGTAAGGTTAAAACCTTATCGATATTCCCCTAAATAATCCAAGACGAAAAGGGAAGTGAGGGGTGTGTACGAAAAATATATTCACAAATATTACAGACTCTTGTAACTAACATACGGTGATTTTTCACAAAAAATGTAGCTACACAAAATATCCAAGTATTATTCTCTGCTAAATTATCGTTATTTTGTAATTTACTAACTATTTACAAATATTCTTCATAAGAAATTTTAGATGGGTAAGATAATTCAAGAAAACTAATCAACCAATCATAATGACTTATTTACAGGCTCATACAACATAAAAATATTAATATAATGTAGTTCCTGTAGAAATTAGTCGAATGTAATATTAGGTATTTCATGATTTAAAAAGAAATAAGGATATTTGTAAGCAATAAAAATGAATTTATCCACAATGTACATAATGGAACACTGTATAATATTATAGCAACTTTACGCTTACGATTTTAGGATCTACTTGCACTTACTTAGTGTGTAAAAAGTAATCTTAGATTAAGTGAACAGGGTTCAACAGGGGATGACGAATGTTAGCACTTAAATGAATCACGAAAAAGTTGGAAAACTTACAAATATGAAGCGGTAAAAAAAGGAGTGCCTACGCAATCGTAAATTTTACAAAACACGGGAAAAGTATTTTAATGTTGGCAGAACTAAAAGTACCTACTTACTTAATTGACATCAGAGTTATTTTACTTCTGAACATAAAAAAGATTTTAGGATTCTTTCGTAGAAATCTCATAGGAAGCCCTTTGCGGCGGTAAAAAAACAGTATATTTCAGTTAATTTAATAATTTATGTACCTACTTATTGTCAACCGGTTTTTCTTATTTTAGAACTTCCCCAGTGCAAATTTTATACTATCAACTCCTATATTTTATACACCTATAAGATAAGTATGATTTATGTGAATTCCACATGATTCCCACATATCATCGGGCCAGTGGGCTAAAATCCCCAGTTGAGGAATATTGTGTTGTATTAATGATTGAAAGTCAAGGAAGTGAGAGGGGTAGGAAAAAGGGCGATGAAATTTAAAAATAATAAAAAACCCTTCGCATCCCACCAGGGCGATAATAAAGTATCTTCCACCCTGAAACGAAGCGTTACGAATATTTTACATAGTTTTTATTTGCTGCTACCGGTAAGTTTTAAATTATTAATGAGGGCAACAACTTTTTTTATTGAAGGAAGAAAATTGCTTCATGTTTAAGAAAACTAATCCATTCTGAAGAAGTCTGACTAATTTATTCAGCCATTCGCTGGTTAAATTGTGTAGTAAAACTTCAAAGGCATTTTTCGCTCGGAGATACAGATGCAAGCTGGCTAATGCTAGGCGGATGGTGTGAATTCTAAAAAATTCAAATCGATTCCGAATCCATTGAAGGAGTTACAGAAGACACACAACCGAAATGAGTGTTTTCGACAAGTTGAAATTAGATAAATTACACAACATAGTTGGTGAATTCATAGACATTTTTGCATTTTAAATTCAAAATCGCGATTTTCGCACGTGTGGTTCTTTTGCATTAAGTGGGCTATTTACCTTCTCTACCAGATTAATCAATTTCTTGAGTGTACAGTTATGCTGGCCTCTTGGCATGGGCATATTCTTGAGTCTGGTCATGTCAAGAGGCGAACGGAACAGTAGACTCAAGAATTTGATTTGATTTACCCGATCGAAATTTTCTTCCACTTCGCGCTTCAAATATTCTCCTGAAACTCCCTTTGCGTCCATTCGCTCTACGTTCAAACCATCTGATCTTATTCATTACGCTTACATCCGCCCTAAATCATTTTTGGATCTCCTCTTTTGTAATATGGTCATACACGGATCTCATTTCTACTACATTGTATATATTTTCGTCCTCCCACTGATAGTTCCATGTCTCATTGCCATCCTTGATGATTGGTAGCAGAAATCCAATGTAGACTACTAGCTCCACTCCCTTCTGTTCAGTTCTCCTTAACTTATTATGAAAGTAAACACCGAGGGAAAACGTGCAATCGAAAAACTACATATCGAAAATCGTACTTTTCTTGGCTCAGGAACTGTTGGATGAGATTACTAAGAATCACCACTCTCCCAAACTGCCAACCTGCGTTACGGCTTTTAGAAAATGAAGAAGTCACAAAATAACAAATCACAGAAGATTATACTTTCATTTTCATACAATTTTACCTATATTCCAAACAAACTTCGCGGAGAAAGCCTCGTTAGGAAGCGTGCTTCATAATGTAGAAATGAAAATGTAATTTGCCATGCCTCTTCGAATGAATCATTTTTAATTTTTGGCTTCCCGAGTCCGCCGTCCGCGTGTCGCAAGCGCCCCGCGGCTTTATAGCGGCGGAATCATCCCATCTCGGCCCGTCCCACCCCATTCCCTTACCGCCCCTCCTACCATTATTTATCAGAATTTATCACACACGAGGTGCGGTTATAAAGGCGACTTTCACGGTCAACACTGACGCTGACGATTTCGTTGGAAACCCTGTTGTAATAGTGCCTGTTGTCAACCAACTTTACCAATATGTACTGTGCTTACGGTGAACGGTGCCAAGGGCGATATTCACGACAAACCCTCAGAGTCGACAGGAAAATTGCTAATAATGTTCGTGAGCAGTGATGCTGGCAACTAAGTGGTGGAAAACTTGTGTTGAAAACCAACAATACGTCTGGTACGACAGAACTTTGAAAATAATTGCTGTGATACAATATCTAACAGCTGCATGTCATACTTTCCATTCCAAAATATCTATCGGCATGAATGCAGCAATCAGTCATATTATTGAATAAAGGGTATAGACATAATACATGCTGCAGAACGTCACCCCTGGTAAAACTCATTGAAATGCACCTGTTTGACACAAACCAACCGCGTTGACAGGCGTGTCCTCTCCCCGACTAGCCATAAACAGTGAATAGAACACTGTTTAAAGCCCTTCAAAATGGCGTCGTGGATAACCACCGTCTGGAAAAATATAGCGACTCGTCACGTACCGTGAAGCGGGGAATTAATTAAGAGCACGGTGTGGCTGTGTGGGTGAGCGCCGTGAATTATGGATACATGCTAAAAGATGAGCGCTGCGTATGACAGATATAACGTAAGCATTATGTGAGCGGAAAGCACAACATGAATGATGCGAGGGTACCGACAGCAAGGTGAAGGGTACGGAAGTAAGGCCTCATTCACTAAAGGGGTCTTTCAGCGCGATACAATCTTCGTCATCATGATTTTGTATGGAGTATCAAAGGATAGTACCTACATACCAGAGTCTTAGCGGAGCGACTTTGCAAAGTGGTTTTTGTTTATGTGGCTATTAGTTTGTTACTAGGCTTACATACAGAGGAAGCAGAAAGATGAATTTCAACGACTGCTATTTTTAAATTTCATATACTGCTAACGGATTGTAGTTTGCAATTATTAACGTTTGAAAAGAAACAAATATGAATTATGACAAAACATTGCTCTCCACCGAAAAAAAAACATTATTGTAAGGAACATACAACTCAAAGTGAACTCAATGTGTAGCCGTGAAGCTTACATAATATTGCATAAAACTACATGGAACGTATAAGGGTGTAAATATTTTTTGAGATATTCTTGATAAAGGATAAAAATATAGGAATCTAGAAAAGAAATTTAAAAAAAATAATGTTTCCCAAAAAAATGTAATAACCTAGCAATATAGTCAATTTATTGAAGATTACAAATTTTATGGATATTTTAACATGAGAGGTAGCTTTTACGGTTTACTTCAGCGATAACATAATTCGGCTACAAACAGTGTCTAAATAAATGTGTACCTCTCTTTATCGTTACAATTATACCTTATTTTAGTCATTTTTCAAATTAAAACAGACAGCATGCATTTAGCAAAAAGGATCACTCAGTATCAACTTTACTTCAAAAGATTCGGCGCCGAAAATTTAACTCGCTGGTGAATGCAGCTCGGAGTCGCCTTGCCGCGGGCTGAGATAATTTTCCGCTAATCGGCCGATTTTGCAGGCAAGCCGCCAGTCTGGGAAAGGGTTAAGGGTTGACGGGTACAGCATCCGAGTTTACCTTCCGCTTTGTAGTAATCGAGGGAAATTCATGTTTTAGAGTTTTTAAAATTATTCATTTGTAGAGGAGGATTGCGCGTGATTTTCTGGAGCATGCGAAATTAGGAAATAATGAAATTAAAATGAAGAAAACAACTTTTAATATTAATAATCAATTTCATAGTATGATTAATATGTCCCGGCGATACCCTTGCCTTTCTCTTTTTTCCCTCCCTTATCCCTGTCACAAAAGGCAAGATTTTTTTCAAACTCCTTAATTTTTTCCTACAGTTTTTACAAAAAAAGTAGGTTGTAATATAAGTTATTTTTACTTACATGTATAATAGTTTACAAAGTAATTGTATTAAATGGGAACCCATAAGGGCACAGCCTGTGCGTGGGTAATATAAGTAATGAATATACACTATTTAAGAAATTATAGCAGCATGAAAGTAATTATTTTCTTTTATGAAATTTTGAAGTTACAGTGCCAGTGATAAGGAAAGTGAAGCAGCTACTTACATGATATGTGATTGCGTCCGAAACTAGTTAAACTCAAAAGTAGTGATTGTTTATATATTATATATATATACATAAATAAATATTTTAACATTTTTTATACAGAATGATATTATAAATACTTCTTTGAAAGATATAGGTAAGAGTAATGTAAAGCATAAGATAAAACTTAAGCGTTCATATTTGTTTTGATAAGATGCACTGCTACAACCAATTTGAATAAAGAATTGTTTCATATTTGAAATTACCATTACATGGTCCTACAAAAATACCTATTTACATCAGGGTATATGGAATTTTTTTTTTTTTTTTTAATTTCTTGAAAGTTGATGAAAAGAACTTTATGAACCCAGATATACCATACAAAATGGAACAACTAGAAAACATAAATGTTCATAGCTTCCACTTTTTTGTTTTGAATTAAGTGATTTTTTTTCCAAGTTAAAAAATATAATTATTTAAAAAAAAACTTTACTCTTAATTAAAGGCTTAGGTCTTCCACACTTGAGTAGAGAAAATTGAGTAGTTATTTTAATTTTTTTTTGCTTGTTTTCATAAATTAGTGTCGTTGGTGCTGGGTACAACAATCTAACATAACAATTGTGTTTTTTTTCAAGTGACATACTATATATATATTTTTTTTAAACATATAAATTTTAAACCTGTTGCGGGAGAGTTAAATGTTTTTCAATCGGGCTAATTTTTTAGTGGTATATACGGATCCTCGGAGACAACTTGTCATCAATTTGAAATTTTGAATTCCCAAAAAAAAGTTTTCTTTATACACCCTAATATATATATTTTGAAGAATTACTATTTGTCGAAAAAGATATTGTTGAAGTTTCAAGTTAGGGCATCACACGTGTTTAGTGAACAAGTGCTGATGACACCAAAGGGTCGCGATGAAATTAATTAGGATATCCCGTGGGAGTAGGTACCCACCGGTTGTGTTTTGCGGTTTATGTTCCTATCAAAACTAAATTGGGACGTCTTAATTAAATTCACGTTTTGGTACTTACAGTGTGACTCGTACATGATGGGAAATATTGAAAGACGTTGAGACAAGCAAAAGTTATAAAAACGTACAACTAAATTCATACAAATATGATGACTTTGAAAACCAGATAGGTATGAAATCTTATTGTTATGTTCGACCCACTCGTCCGATTTATTTTTCAATTTGTTTAACCTAAAATCAGCTCATAAAACATTATATTATGTATGTAGTTCGGGGGTTCAAAGTTATTTTGATTTATACAGGGTGTCCGGGGGTAAAGTGCATAAACTTCGGGAGGTGATTCTACATCATAGTACAAGTAAAATAGCCAAAAAAAAATTTTTTCGTAATTTCAACGTTATAGGGTAGTTTTCAGGTAAAAAATTTCATATTCTTCGATGGAAAATATGGAATTTCGAAAAAACTTATTTCCCTTTTTGTACACTTTACCCCCGGGCAGCATGTATTATAAAAATAATCCTTAGGCTACCAATAATTACAGATTCGAACATAGTCTTTAATATTATGAAAGCATTTAAAGTTAGGTAGATATACACAGAAACACTCCTCAAGCATCTATACTCAAAAATACTGCGCATAAAGATTAAATACTCGCTGTACTGGAAACAATAACAAAGATTTACAACAAATTCCAGTAATGCTTACTACTTTTGGTCAAGGAAACGTTAGGCACTTGCTACAAAATTTTACAACATTCTTCCAGGTAGTATAAAAATGTGATACACAATATTTTTTCAAAAACAACATAATATATATATTTTTTTAAGTAATTTTAGGGCCTTTACCGGTACACTTATTACCAAATTCAAAATTATTAATTTGAGAAAACTATTGAGTAAATGTATTTTAGTATAAGTGTAGGTATGTTCATATGTTTTATTAATGAACTTGTAAAAATGACTGCCTCAACACACGCTTGTCTAGTGAGATGAGTTATGCTTGCCTCAACACAGGCTAGCCTAGTGAGACGGGTTATGGGAAACCTCAACTTACGTATAACTATGCATACTACCTACTGTTTATATATAATTAATTTATATTGTTAATTTTACGTACTTACCTAACTTATAAACAAATATACATTATGCACACTTAACATGAACATTTAATTATTATTTTTCTTTAATTCTGACATACACCAGCACAAAACACGATCACAAAATCAAATATATTTATCGTCATCTACTTACACGACCAAATTTGGAATTAACTCCATACAATACATTGCACATAAGCAATATAACGCATTACATAGTAATTTAAAACTTCCGGCAACGAACAAAAAAACATTGGCAAAAGCTCTTGAAAGCTATTTCCTTAGCAGTTCCGTAAGTCTAAACTTAAACTTTAAGGTAGCAGTTTCATTAATGACTAACACAATCTTTCTCTGGAACTCCATAATAAAATCTGCGTTTATTTATTTTAATGTATTTAATTTATTTGTCTTGTCCTTAATCTAATGTTGTCTTTCCCGAAATGAGTTTTATAAACTCACTGGGAATAATATATTATAACTTTGTTATCATTTTGTAATGTATTATCTTGTAATAAATAAATAAAATAAAAATAAATAAATAGCCTAAACTTATGGTAAATGAACGAAGCAACAGCAAAATTTTGTTTCTTTGTTCTTTTCCCATAATTCGAGGCTCGGCTTGCGTTTCGGTTCGCAAATGTATAAGCAGCATCAAGATAAATACATTTTATTAAATCAGATAAGTAGTTAGGCACGTATATAAATTAAAAGATTGTGTTCAAATGAACTAAACTGCTTGCAAATTTCTTTCCCGAGACGTCGTAAAACTAATCGCATCAAGCACCAGTTACCATGTACAGCCGCATCTCACAGAATACAGCGCCGTATACCACCACTGTACATTCATACATTAGTAATATGTGTAATTATATAAAGGGTTATTCGGTTCATTGCGTAATTATATATAAGGGTTCGTTAACCTATTCGTTGAATCTGATATTCATAACAATGGAAAAGCTATCTCTATCAAACGAAGTAGGTACTATCTTTGGTGGGATTAAAATCATTGTTTCTAATAGAAATCTTAAATTTAAACCACTAGAAAAGAGAAGGAAATCTAATTGTTCGTGAGAATACCGCATAAGAGTCCCAACTGTCCGGAGCCAGTGGGATTATGGTATCCCCGATTGAAGAGGGAGAAGAAAGTTGGAAAATACCTGGCTATTTAAATCAGGCCATAATATATGGCAAAAATCATTTCCAGCATCGTTTGGATTCTGAATTGTATTATTTTACCAGGGCGATACTGAAAATATAATGTACCAATCCGAATTATGGAAAAGGACAACGTATACACCTTAAAAACTATGTAATATCTACTTATTAGTACCTTTGTATTATGTGGGTTCATTATATGATTCGTGGTCATTTAAAAAAAGGTAAGTTGTTACTATTTTATGTTTTATGCCGGAAAGTTAAGATTTAAAAAAAAAACAATTATATTTATGTTGTATCCAAAAACATTACAATTTTTGAAAAAAAAAATTTATAAAGATTTTCAGATATAGTAGTCGGGTGGAATGACGCATTTCAAGAATCGTGAAAACTTTTTACAAAGAAATTAATTTTCAAGAGAGAAAATAAATAATTTTCGGTTAGAACAGTATCGAAATATATAATAGCTTTTTCTTGAGTACAAAAAAACACAAGTCACGACTAGTCCTTCATCTTAAAAGACGGTACTTAATCATTTGTCCGTTTTTATTTTCGAGACAATGAAAATGTTAATACAAAATTAAGATGTCCTCCTGGCAATAGGTACACCGCGACATTTAAATTCTAGGGGATGAGGTGTCCCCATAACATGAAATACGACCTGGCACTTGATGTTTTTACGTTTCAATTTGGTTTTTAATTTTATTATCATCATTAATCACACCAATAAGTGTCTCTTATTACGCCTCTAAGGACTGCGCTATAAATTATTTGAAGCGTAACAGAAAATAACAAGAAAGAATAACAGAACCAATTACGGAATTAAATCGTAGCTGCCAGAAGCTGAACTGATTATTGGAATAAATTGAAATATTTCAATCGATTCGCCTTTGGTCCATAAATTTATAGTAAATTAGAACCTTTTCGTTAATGTATCATATTCGGACCACGATTCTTCACACACATCAAAAAATTCAAACGATTGGGACTCCGCTTTTTACGTAAAACCAGCTTTAGGTGAAGATGCATTAGTGCTCTCTTCAGAGCCAAAACGTTGCTTAAATGGCTTTAGCAATGTTAAATTACCAGATATAAATAGCCAAATACGTTCTATCCTTCTTCTCCATCTTCACAAAACCCCATAAATAAAGGATGCCTTAGTCCACTTTCGGTATCACAAGGTTTCAAAAACGTAAAATTATAATCGTTTATTAAAAAATAAATATACAGTGTTTATACAAAGTTAGATTGTTTCATTTATTTAAAATTGATATTCAAAAAGTGATGGCTGCTTTCAAAATAATAAACTTTTTATCCTACCAGTGTTTTGATAGAAATTGCCGCCAGACAAAAAAAAAACTTCAAACCTCACCCATAAAACGTGTATTATAAATCAATATTCAATGTACCTACAATATACATAATGTATTTAAAAAATATATAATTCAGATTTTTAAAATAATAACCCATAATTTAATATATTGCAAGATATCCAAATAACATTAAAATTCCAAAATTGAAAACCAAACTTATTCAAAATACCTACCAATTTCTAGGAATAACTTATTTCAACAAACTTCATTTAAATATAAAAAAAATTGAAAATATTCATGAATTTAAGTTAAAATTTTAAAACTACATAGTCCATATTTTTTTGCTATACATAAATGTTTGTTTAACAAAATTTTGTGTTTGTCTTATTATTGTTATAATTATTGACAATATTTTATTTTTCATTTATTTATTTATTATTTATTTATTGTTTGAAACATTTACAGAGTGTTAACAATTATTACATTTATATTATTTGCGTGAGAATGTGCACAGATATTAACACCCCAATTAAAAATGTTCACAGCATGCGTAAACAAGGTTTAGTTGATATTAGGCGGAGTTGCTAGTAGAGAAAGAAAAAAGAACATAAATAATAATAATTAAAAAGAAATATAAAACATGAATATTAAATATGAAATATAAAATATAGTAAATTTACAGAGAAAGGATAAGGAAAAAAAGTAAAGAAAATAATAAAGCAATTATATCTTTTAACTGTTATCAATAACATATCATGGTAGAAGATTGTTAATTTGTTTTTTAAAATATGAGAGACTGTTTGCGAATATATCTATAAGGTCGCATTCAACTGTATTGTACAGACGACACATTCGAGACAGTGGATTGAAAGATGCAATATTGTTATTAAATATATGAATATGGAATATATTTTGGCTCCTTAAATTATGTCTATTAGGAACTTTAATATGAATATTGCTCAGACAATTAGTGGTAAGAAGTTTATCATGAATAATTTTATATAAACATATTAAGTCCGCAAATTGTCTTCTTTTTTCCAATGTTGTAAATTTGAAGTTTAGTAGTCATTCTTCATAAGATTTGATTTAGGCATTTAATCCAAGTTTAGTTTAACAGTCTTAGGATTTTTTTTTCACATGACTATTATTTGAGCATAAATTCCCTCACGAAACACAAAAGCCTTCCCTTTATGACGCGGAAAATCTTTTATTTTTTCTTTAATTCGCAATGTAACATGCAATAAATTGTATATTTGTAAATATATATTAAAATATTATTGTTTTTAAAATATAAAATCTTCAACCAATCCAGGTCTTCACCGCAGAGTACCGGAGTCAGCAATTAGTCAAGTAGTTTTCTAGAACGGGCCGGGCAATGGGCATCCCTTGACAATTTGTGACATTCCGCCGTTTAGGTAGTTTTTTTATCCCCGCAGAACTAACGACAGAGCGATGATCCCACGGGCCTCGGCGGCCGTCTCACAAAGGGGTGTGACATTAACAATTCACGAGTTAATTTGACGAAGGGAGAGGCGGAGTGGAAGGACAAAGACGAGTGGAAGGAAAAAGCAGTCGGAGCAGACGGCAGACACAATGGGACAAGTACCGAATGGCTGGATGGAGAATAAAGATGTGGCTGCGTAGTGCCCAATTGAAATGATGCGGTGTACATACCGCCCTGAACCCATTGATGTATTATTTTTAGATGAGACGACCTCTAAGCGACCTCTCGTAGGTAAAAAAACTCGCAACGCTCCCAATGGTCTAACTAAAACTATCGATTCCGGTCTACGCACACAACTTATCGCTTTATAATAGTGGAACACTGTTCGACGTTAGTATGTAATAGCCCGTCTAATTGTATGGCTCTATGCTTCAACCTTAGTGGAGCTTCAAAAAAATATTTAGGAATTATAAAATTTTACCTTAAAAATCCTAACTGCGTTCCAGGCTAGCAACAAAAATCTTGTAAAAGTATTGCGAAATATATGATTTAATCGAAGATCCAAACCACCCATAAATAGCAAAAATATCGATAATACGGCTAGGATAAATGTGTACATTTTTTTCAAAGATTTACGTTTCATTTTTAATGTTTCTATACAGGGTGTATCAGCACGCGCCCGATTACAGAATAAAGAAGTGGCTTGTGGTTGTGTTTCGTGATCCAAATATTTGCCGAATCGCGGCTTAAATTTCCAACACAAAACTGTGTTTACGAAATTCAAATGGGATGGAGATCTACGATATCAAGCGGGTGTAAGTGAGACGGAGCGCTAGGCTGTTGGGCTGAATGGAACATTTGTTTCAATTCAAATTTGTATGGAAGGCACTTCTAGTTTTCTTCTTTCTTCTATGTACCTAATAGACTATAAATAGCAATTCCTGAGCATAATTGGAGTAAAAATGTCGATGTCATTTTATTCAATGATTTGTTTACCACGCCACTGGGCACAATCTATCATTTACGCACTCCGTCTCGTTCTAGCAGCACCGTACAGACGCGACAGAGAACGTACAACGTGACCCGTAGCGACGCGTGGCAGTGTAATCAATTGATCTTTTTCTAATAAAAATAAAACAGTTATTTAGTTAAAAACCCCAATTTTTTATGTCATCAGACATCGCTGATACACCCTATATTCGCTAAATGACTTACTGTACATTTTTACATTTGCTAGCTAAGAGGGGTTAGGTAAACGTAACTATTTTCAGTTCGAAAATGTATATCGATCGTGAGGTACGTAGCTTTGAAAAATGCATTATCTATATAAAGAGGATAATATGTGCTTTGTTCCATTTTTAAAAAATTGCTTATATAAAAAAGAGCGATAAGGGGTTGATTTACTTAAACATACCTGGTTTGAATATTTAATTAGAAAAAAGTTTAAATATTTCACGATTTTATTATTGAAACAAAAATCCGCAGAAAATCGAGAGAAATAATAGAATAAGATCAGGAAAACAGATTAAATTGATGTGCTGGATTCGGAGTGGTGGCCCTCACATGTAAATGGGGCATTAGAGGTGTTTTATAGACTACTCGCTGAATTGCCGTTCAGATATAAAACGTACGCACTTAAATATTGAACAGAGAATATACTTTGGAGGTGTTCGAACACACATTAACATGACGTAAAGGTCTAATAAAGACAGTAAAATAAATGAAAATTAATAAAAGAATCTCTCTTTTGTAAACGTGATTTCCGCACAAGTTTCCAACTGGTCTCAACTACCGGAGCCAGTGGGACTTTGGCATCCCTAATTGGGGAAAAGAAGGATATGGGGAAGAGGAAGATTGAAAAGTACATGGCTATTTCAATCTGGTCACCAAACACGGATAAAGCCATTTCAAGTCAACGTTTTGATTCTGAATGGTTGTCATTCACCAAGGCGAAATAATCTATATGGAGAAAACTTACTGATCTAAAATATTACTAATTTATTAAGAACCTCTTCAAAATATTCGTAATCCGGTTAAAAACGGGATTGCAGGAGTTTAACGAATGAATTGATAGGTTTCCTAATAAACTTTCAGTAAAACACAAATGTGTTATCGCGATGTCGGAACTAGCGTCATTGATCCCTTCGGCACCGGTGCGTAGTCGGGATACACGCCAAACGCGCGCCCAACATTTGTACACAGTTGACACTTGTCACATGAGAACGAGTCGCTTCTATGATTCGTTCTTAAGTTCAACAGCTCGGCTGTGGAACGAACTGCCGGCCTCTGTGTTTCCTCCCTCCTACAACATGGGACTCTTCAAGACCCATGTTCACTCCTTCCTCTCCACAAAAAGACCCTCCACACAGCATCCCCAAAGATGACATAGGCCCTGAGGGAAATTATTTTCTTCAGGGCCTCCTGTGTGGAGTAAATATAAAAAATAAAAAAAAAATAAAAATTCTAATATTTTCGCATTTCGTCATTGTTTATTATTCGATATGTTAGGAATGTACTAAAAGTTTAATACGAAACGGCCTGCAATCCCCTTTTTAATATAGGTACTCATTTTTCTACGTGTACTACAGTGTTGTTCTATTGATAAGATTTTTTTACTATGTCTAAAAATTAAAATCAAGAAATAAATTCCTATGATCTAACGAATCGATCACAATTGCTGAATGTTGTGTCTTTTTAACCAGTAATTCAATAGAAGTTGGTCTTAGTCACATTGATCCATCAATCTCCGGTTCACTGTAGGATATACAGTGAAAGAGTGTCCAGCATACAGGGTGATATTTTCCGAATGGGCCATCATTAGAAATTTTTATTATTCTTTTTCTACGATCTAACTGAAACAATTTACGGAATTTTATGGTTAAGTGGTCACAACTTCATCTTCTTTAAAGAACCCTTCGCGAAGCAACGCTAATAATACGATAAAAGAGACCCTGGGGGAAAACTCAAGACCTCTTCTACGTGTTAATATTTAAGAAAGAAAAAAAATGGGTCCTGGTTGAGTTGTCAAATAATTTAAAAAAAATAACAATAGGATGTAATTTAATTTACCAAAAATATTATAAACCATCAGATATTAGATGATAGCCCTTAGTTAATTGTTCTGCAGCTTTTACAGTCGGAGAAATACAGAGATAACTGAGTCGAAACACTACCAAAGAATGTTTTAAATATTTATTGGTTAGCTTTATTATGATTAATAGTGTAGTGATTCTGGATAGGGGCTCTTTTGCTAATTTTCCAAGGTTCCTTTATCGCTTAGTTTGCGCAAGTTTCTATTACGCCATAAATTTTCCAATAAGAATTATTAACACACGTATACGGAGAATTTGATTAATATTTACAAATAAAAAGTGATTCAATGACCTATGAGATGTAAATATCGTTTTTATACTTGACGATTGATTTGGCATACTTATACAATTTGTTAATTTTCATTTGGTAGAGTATGTATTTATTATGGGCGCCGCTTGAATAAATAATATAAACGATCCTTTGTTAGCAAATTGGAAACGATTCTTTTCGAAAGTCCAGAACATTGAAAACTTTTGATAATGTACCGTAAATTATCCAATTTCAAATACACTTTAAAACAGATATTCCCTTCGAAGGGTAAATTGATTGTAACGCGAACAAATGTTTAAAATAGTTGTAGATTGTAGCTGAAAAACATCGAACGTGGAGAAACGTACGAATAAACGTATTAAACGGAGTCAAAGCTGAAGTAATTATGGAATAGAGCAGTCATTCCAAAAGTGATCTAGATTGACCCCCCAGGTTGATTTCGATCTGAAAAATCAATGATAGGAAGGCGGTATACCCAAAAGAGAAAAATTCGGAACGTGGTCTACGAGACAAAAAAGTATGGGGACCTCTGGAATAGAGGAATATCGCAAGCTTCAGGAATATCAGTGTCCACAACAAACTCTCTCAAATTACGAGGAGTTGAAGAACCTGGTGCATTAGGGCAATTAACGTGGAGGTTACGACTCCCGGCAATGGAGGAATGAATAAATAAGAATTCATCCCCAGAACATAAAATGTTACATAACGCATTATAAACTCTGTGTACGAATGTCTAATGTATACGTCCGCGCTGTTTTCATTTCCAAGCATTTCTGGAGACAAAGCGTCGTCTATCACCAGGGCTGATGTATTCACATCAGCAGTGATATGGGTGAGCTGAAACGCCATGAAAGACACCAGAGACAAGAGGGCGAGCGACTGAACGAACGATTGATGTTCTAGGCGGCAACCCAGCCAGGGAAACTGCCACCATCACTTGGAGACAAAAGACACAACGAGCGATGAGAGGAAATTCAAGCGTTTGATGATGCAACGATATAAAATATAGCAGATCGGCTATGCTGAAATTAAACACGATTTAGCTATTTTGTCTGATGATAGTGAAAATGAGTGCATATTATCACGAACTACAGCTTGGAACTCATTGATGTTATGCTCGTATTTAGATGAGACCTAAAGCGAAAAAATAAGTTCCAATAATATTGGTAATTTTGTACGTCTAATTAGTCCGATTTGGCCACCAACACTCGCAAAGTTCTAACGCCGAACGACGTTCTAATGGTGACCCCTTTAATTATATAGCTCTATGTTGGAACCACACTTGTTCCAGTCACAAAGTATTGATACCACGAGATGCGGGATCTTCTTCTATTACGTATTCGATTGATCTTACCCTGAATAGTTGGTTAGTTTAGAAGTATTTAGATGTCCCTTCAATAGCCCTTCAAATAACTAATAAATTATAAAAATTTCATAAATGGGGCTGACTAGTATATTCTATTCCAAAGGTTTGATGTAATAATTGCTCCCATCGTTAGACGTGAGATTGCGTACTAACAAAAAACCTCATTGAAAAGTAAAGATAGTCAGAGCCAAGGGAAAGGTTCAAGTAAAAATAGTGGCGGGAAAAACAACTGACATATGGGGCGGGCGTCTACATTATTACGGACATTAGAGGAGACGCCAGACAGCGACAGGGAACGTTGAGACGAGAGACACTTCGATACCTACCGCCTAGACACCGATACATCGAGACACCAAGAAGCTGATTCATCCCGTTCCCTCATACACACTATCTGACATGACGCAGTGAGCCATTGTTCGGACCCAATTTAATGCCGCGTCCGTGCGTCGAATGGCTGATTGTGTCCACCTTAATTTGAATTCCGATATAGAGATGAACGCTACTGCCGCTCTTGAAGTCGTAAAGAAATTATTCGCTTCAATTCAATTCGGGCAATAACATAATAAAAAATACAAGGGTGATATAAAATATAAAAAATACAAGGGTGATATAAAATATAAACAAATATACAAATATAAACAAATATAACAACACCCCCATACACACAAGCCCTGCTTATTTATGGGGGTACATCGAATACTTATATTATGTAATTAATAACCTACTATATTGTGTAATTATATTATGTAATTGTTATATTATGTAATTCGTGTATCTTTTTTTTACTAATAAAAAAAAAAAAAAAAAAAAAAAAAAAATATTGATTGGGTTTAGTTCGGAGTTATTAGCAGAGACAGCTGAAACTTTTAATGTCTTGAACGACACACGGTCCTCCAAATACCTACCTACCTCTCAAACCTAATGAAAACGTCAATCGTGTATAGTCTAGGAGTTTTTAAACTGTTTAATTTATTAATTAGCAACTTAAATTTATTAAATACAGGGTAGCGGTAGTGGTACACACATATGGGTATGAAATTATTTGAATACCTCTTGGAAATTCAAATCTACGAGTAAATAAATTTTCCTTCGCATGGTTGGTTAATCCAAATCATTTGTTAGTTCAAGTTTAAAGAATTTCTAAAGGTGACCACGTAAAAGTACGCATTGGTTTTGGGTTCGGGCCCAGCGTTTGCAGTGTAATTGTCTTTGGAATTTTATGTTCTACGGATGCTCATTTTACGATAATCAGAATTATATCATATTTATCATAATTATTCGTATCTTTTTGAGTTTTGAGATACACACTTGGAGCCCAGGATTAAAAATCTTCCTCAAAGCAAAAACAAAAAACTGACTAAAATCTTTCTCAAAACAACACACGGTTTGTCCCCTAGATATGATTCCGTTTGTGGACTCGCGTCGAACCAAAAAGTCGAAAATCGTGAGTTCATTCATTCAAACTTTCATCCTTCCTCTTTGAGACTAAGATGGCGGCATTAGGTCTATTTTAGCCGAGTTACTATTAAATTGTCGCTCATTTGGGCGCGATTGCCCTCCCCCATACCCGGAATCGATTTCACTTCAAAACATGGTTTAATATGCTCGACTATGACTAAATAAAATATATTTATCGTTAAAAAAAGTCCCCAACGATTAACTTACCTAACCAACCATGACGCCGTTTCTACGCAGTGGTAATAATTATATTTTGCTGTACCCATACAAAAAAAAATTCAGCGTCAATTAAAAAACAGCATCAATTACTCCAGCAGTACGTACACATTTGGTTACTTAAACGTATACAGGAATCGAACTAACCGATTCCGGACTTACATTTGAGCGTACTAACATCATAATATTATAAATAAATGTAAACATTAATAATAATATTATCGAACCTTCCCAAACCTGTTCACTACTGGGAATGGAATTAGATATTAACATAAACTGGAAAGAACATGTCTCAAAAATTGTAGCAAAAATCAGTAGTTTTTCTTATGTTCTGGGTACCTTAAGAAAAATATTAAACACCGAATCAGTAATAGCCGCATACTATGGTTATGTATACTCAATAATAAAATACGGTATTATTTTTTGGGGAAACTCGGTAAACGCTAAAGATGTTTTCATCATACAAAAGAGATGCATAAGAAAAATTACAAACTCTGATCGTTTAGATTCATGTAGACCTATGTTTAAAAATCTGAAAATTCTGACAGTCACAGACATATATATATTGGAGTTATGCATGTTAGTGCGATCATCTACAGACAAGTTCCCACTAAAAAACTCAACACATAAATACGCTACAAGGCTCACAGAAAACTTACTAATACCAAAAGCAAACAAAACAATATTCCAAAAAGGACCATACTACATGGCCATTAAAGTATATAACAACCTTCCACATAACATTAAACAAATACAAGATACACACAAATTCAAATCGTTACTAAACACTTTCCTTGTTAATAAATGTCACTACACGTTGAGTGAATACCTCACGTAAATGAAACACCTATTTTTATTGGTATATATATTTGTATTTTTTTATTTTTACATTGGTATATTGTTATTTTATCTGTATAAACATTGTAATTAAATAAATGTGGTTAGCTGGAAGAAATGGGGTCTACCCATAAGCTATACCTTTTGTAATTTTAATTTTACAATAAATAATTTTTGATTTGATTTGATTTGATTTGATTTGATATTGATGACAGCACAATAATCACTGGTTAATGAAAAGAGTACCAAATTGTAAACAAATAGCGCGAGACGTTTTATAATCATAGGCAACTATCCTCGCTTTACAGATTACAGTTTTTCACCCCTCGGCTCAGAAAGAGATAAATATCTCTCTCATCATTACATCCTCAGCCACTGGAACTTCCCCCATCTCAGTCATCCCCTCCTCACCGCTCCCCACCGATCAACCCTTCACTGTCATTGTGAACCCTCCCGCCCTCCTGTGAGGTAACCGACTTCAGAAAATATTCTTTTTTGTCTTGAGGAGAAGATATCAGTTTCGACTTACGTCGAATTCTCACGTGGCTTTGCACAGAAACATAACACCAAATTATATTTTGCAAACATCTTCACGGTAAATTGTATTCTCTATTCGATATCATATTACGACATACTCGAGTTGATTGTTTCGTAAATAAACAATAAAAAACCATTTCCATTTTATATTTTTGTTGAACGGTAAACATTTGTTTATTAAGATGATTGTGATCTAAATTACCCCTCCCATCGTTATATTTCATTGTACTGCGTAAAGTTAATCACATTGCTTCATTCGAGAGAAAGACGGGCGTGGTTCAACACCAACGCGTTAGGTTTTGAAATAGAAAGTGTCGCATTTTCTAAGGAACTTTTTCAATTATTCAAAATTTCTAATTTCACGTGTATTCCAACCCTATCAAGCGTACCTACAGGGATCGATAGTCAAAACAAATAAGCAGGTGGAAATAATTTCCAAAAGAACGTATTTAAATTTTTACAAGAAAACATTAAGATCCTTAGAAGATTTTGTATTGGATTTATAAACTTAAAGAAGTTTTTTTTTATCTACGGTAAAATTTAACCAAGGACTTGGTTCTTCGCTTCGTAATGCGATTTATTTCAGGAGAACCGGATTGGGCTACTGGTTAAATCAACGACAAAAACACCTTAATTCAAAAGTAAATATTTTTAACAGAGAGAAGAAAAAATGTTGAATATGTAGTCAAAAAGATCAATAAACTTTTCATACATTTTAAAACATAAAAAAACGTTAAACTAGTTTCAATGAAGCTGCCGCACATCCTCGCCCTCCACATTCAAGGAACGCAGAAAACGAAGTTTAGAGTTTAAAGATTCTACAATACTGACTGAATAGTGACTGACAATGATTCAACAAATTAAAAATAAATTTCATAGTAACATTTTGGTTAATAATCTTCATAAAGGCAATGTTAACAATTTGAATTATTTTTGCAATGCTGTGTGTAACTGCAGATCTATAAATAAAAGGCCACCAGGAAAGCGATGAGAGCTTAGAATAAATAGAGGGCTGAAAGCAAGCCCGACCAAAAATAGAGAAGTTTAGAAAGATGCAATCGTCCACCGACCGGAAGCGCCCCGCCAGCAATGTTTCCGTACACAAATCTAAGGAAGAAAAGAAGTATATATATATATATATATAAGATAAAAGAGAATCTGGTGACGGGCTGTCCAATGTTTGGTGTTCTAAACATGTTAAACAATTCGTCCAGAGTAAAACAACACCAGAAAAGGGAATATACAAATATATGGACATAGCGTTAACAAGTTAGTAGCGAGACAAGAAACAACAAACCCCGACTCGCGACGTCACAGATCCACGAGAAGAAAAGATAAGTTGAGAGCTTCTTTGAAAAGCTGTTTGGTTAATGCGAGAAGTTCCGTACTTTCTGGTTAAGCAATGTATTCAACATTTGAGTAAGTATATTCAGCAGTTAGTAGTTAAGCAGATGAGCAATTTCCGTGGATTTTACACTGAATAAATGATTATTCTGCTAAGCGATTTAGCAAGCACTTTTAGTTTAATGACAATATAAGTGATTAGGTTATTCTTAACTGGCATTTAATATCATATTTTATTTTCGGATGTATTCATGACTTAAAATATTATAAAAAGGAATGTTTGATTAAATTTTAAAAATGCATGGATACCAGTTTTCTGCGGGTTATATTGAAAGGAATAGACCAAGAAATAATGCACTATTTGCATTTTTACGCAATGTCAAATGTAAGTTGTGACAGGATATTAAATGCACGTTGTCAAGTTTGAACAACAATTTATCATCAAGTCAAATTTGTTATACAATATCATATCAATTGTTTTGTACGAGCATTCGCCTATTCCCCGATTACGAAGGCTAAGAACTGAATAAATTAAAAACATTGTCATGTTAATATTATGACGAATCTGTCATGGAGAGAATAAGTAGATTTAAAAAAATGTTCGTATAAAATCTCATAACCTTTCGAGATACGCTCCTGGCAACTTGTAACAACAATTATTCTGCGAACGTACTCCTGGGAGTACCGAATTTTAAAATTAAAAAGTCGGGCAAGCGAGGCGAGTTGTAAACATGTTCATTAGATAACATTAAGTGTTTGTAATAAGAAGTAACGGGAAAGGACACGTTTTGGGGAAAGTCTCAAAGGAGAGCAAGGGCGGAAAAGAACTTCCTAAGGATAGGCGGGAATATAAAAGGTTAAAAAGAGAATTATGGGCGCTACGTTCGTAATATGTCGGCGGAGCCTACCACTTAATTGGAATTCACGGCGATATTGTAATAAAGATAAGAAAAAAAAGGCAGATTTGAATCAGAATTTCTTGCCGTAATATTTACACATTTTTTTTTGTAAACTACATTTTAATCGTATTACGTGGGCTATATATTAGTGGTGGCCCATAAACCAAATATAGTAAAATCATCAATTGTTTCAATTTCTTATGTATTTTTCTGGTGACCGGATAAATCATTAAAATGATAATTCATCACATCTTTAAAAAGTTATATAAAGTCATGGAAAGTGATGAAACAAAAATTTTACTAACGGGGTTAAGTAGGTTAGGTTAGGTAAGGTTATAAAAAAAAATTTCATAGTTTTTAATGAATTTATATAACTTTTTAAAAGTGTGTTGAATAGTCACTGTGTTGATTTAGCGTGGAACCATTTTTCTCGTTAGTCTGGGGTGTTTCTTGGTATTTTTATTTAGCCCCGATGGAGCTGGATCAAGCCTCATCTTGGAAGTTAATCTGTAGGTATACATTAACACGAGTTACCGAATAAACCGCATATTATAGCAGATATACTCACAACATAACATTTTCTTAGTTAAGACGAGACAATACCCGAAAATAACGTCGGAATCTTAACGACGTAAGTGAAGAAGAAATTCACAAAAATATGCGAAGCTCGGCCCTGTGTATTGGACAGAGCTACGGTTGAATATGCCCTTGCAAATCTCTAAAATAAAGTCGGAAACTTAACGACATACGTGATGGCCCAGCGTAATGGACGGACCTATGGTCGAATTTGCTCCAGCAGGTCTAGAAAACTGATCTTTAGGTGGGGTTTATTCTAATTATTTCTGATGTGAAATGACACAAATCAATCAAATAAACTTTACTTGCTCACCCAGAGATTGAAACCCGCGATCTGCGGATTACTAGTCGAGAGCCTTACCCTTCGACCACGGAGGCTGTAAACTAAACAATAATTAATGTACAACCATTAATTCCTTTCATTTTCTTCCTCATTTGTAGATACTTATTTATTAAATAGTATCATGAAAACTATCTATTTTAATTTATTATTTATTATCCGTCCATACATTTTATTTACATTCATTCTATTCACACCATGCGAAACTACATATTTTTCCCACTGATTGGTTATTGGGGTTGGTTGGAAGAAATTGTCTCTATCCAACCCTTAAACTATCATATAATAAAATGTATACAGTGTTAATAATTTGATATAAATTATTAAAACCATATAATATATAAATAGGTGGTGTTCTACCAAGTGCCGATTAGCGCAACTCTTCGAGTAGCAAATGTTATCTCTTTCATTATCGCTGAGAAAGGCTACCCGTCAAGTGAATGCCTGTTTTGACCGCCATGTTAATCCTATGATTAAAGTTACTTGACAAGTAATCAGGGGTGGTTAAATCCCCCCTAGGTATATATCATGTCACGTGTTTAAATCGCGGAACCTTGTTATTTTAAGCAGCGATACGTGAGTTATGGGAGAACAGTTTCTTGTTTCATGTGTTGTATTTCTCGGAAAATCTCTTTCATATCTTGTAGGCGCCCAGAAAAACGCGTGTAAGTTTATCACAAAAATACGATTTTATCAATTTACGCAAGAGTATTTTTTATAAAAACATCGCTAGAGCTACAGAGACTTTTGCCCTTTGAGAATTCGTAGAATAACTGGACCGAAAATAACTCGATCATGATGATTCGATAACGGAATTAATGCGGTAGTGAAATGTGAAATTTAAGTGAAATGAAGTCAAGATCAGGCAGTATATATTAAATATAGTTATTCAAATTGATTTTTTGAAGATCGTTCTTACAGTATTCACAATATAATAAAACTAACTTGAACATTTTAGAAATCAGTCAAACGAGAAAGGAGGTATAATTTTTACAAGACGACAAAAAATATCTTTCGATATAATAGAAATAAGCTTGAAAATGACTCATGTTCGAAGGGCATTATAAAGACAGGAAAATGCTTTTTGGATAGAAAAAATATTTACTTGAGGATTTTAATTTGGTCTAAAAGATAAACGTTCTAGATATCTTTTCTGATGTAATATTATTATATTTTATAATGATATAATATTACGAGGGTTTCCACAAACTAAAAATTGTGGGATCACATTTCAAAGACTAACCATTCATATACTGTTCATATGTAAATACCAACTAACATTATAATTTCCAATTAGTGTAATTAAAGGAGATTTTCAAATTTCGTCAATTTATTCGTAACCCGGGAATGATATCTAGATTTCAGGTAGTATTCTTACTTCAGTCAATATTTTCTTCCGGCCCATCTCCCCCCCCCCACTCTTCAAAAATCCCATGACACACTTCCACCCCCACTTCAACACTTAGTAACATATTATGTCCACCGATTTTTTTGTAATGTTTAGTTAGTTTATTTTTCCCTGAGGAAGGAACGGTTGTTCCGAAACCGGTCGGCGAATATTCCATAAATATAATTGTTAGTGAACAATTACATATTTTTTTATTATAATTTCAACGTTAGATTGTTTAATTTATTTAAAATGGATAACCACAGTTATAGCTTCATTCAAAGGTATAATTATAATAAAAGTTGTGACAAGAGATTTTAAAGCACTCGGTGATTTGACCTTGTATTGATAATATCAGAAAAATAAAAGAAAGGTAGATATTCTTGGAATTGATGCGATGATACGAGGTGAGGGAGCTTTTGAAAAACAAAACTTGGAAATAAGATCCTTAAGGGATACACCAGGAGATCAGCAAGAGGACTATCTAAAGGTTGTAGAGATGATTGTGAGGATATATGTGTTGATTATATATATATATATCCCGCTACATTTGTTGCGTCCGACCCCTAAAAACTCCATAGCATTGTAGCGTCCACCGACTTACAGCGTCCGATATACGGACGCTGCAATGTTTTGACGTCAAAATTGGCCAGAACGATGCTTACCCCGTGTAGAATCGTATGGCAAAAATTTTTGTGGAAGCAAAAAATCTCTCGGAATATCTGGAAACGAATATTGAACGTTTGACATTTTGCCGACAGGTTCGCTACACAATGTATATATCGAGCAGTGTATGTTTTTATTCATTTCTACGATCTTGCCGCGTCCACGAAGTAATATAATTTTCGATACATAACGACGATCTTGCTGCGTCTACGCATTACGTCGATAGTATTGCGTCCTCGAGACCGATTACGAGTAGATATTATTTTATATACATATCGACGGTCGTACTGCATCCACACATTACGTCGATAGTATTGCGTCCCGATTGCCGTTCGCGAGTAGATATTATTTTGAATACATTAGGACAGTCTTGCTGCGTCCACGCATTACGTCGATAGTACTGCGTCCCCGTAGCCGCTCATGAGAATATACTATTTTTAACATATAATGACAATCGTGCTGCTTCCATGCATCACGTCGATAGTATTGCGTCCCAGTGAACGATAACGAGTAGATATTATTTTGAATATACGACGACGGTCGAAATAATTTTCAATACATAACGACGATCGTACTGCGTCTACGCATTACGTCGATAGTATTGCGTCCTCGAGACCGATTACGAGTAGATATTATTTAATATACATAACGACGGTCGTGCTGCATCCACGCATTAATTTGATAGTATTGCGTCCCCATGGCCGATCACGCTGAAATATTATTATGAATATATAACGACGGTTTTGCTGCGTCCACACATTATTTCGATAGTACTGCGTCCCGTGGCCATTCACGAGTGCATTGTTATGTAATATTTGAGCGTTTGGTTGAGTAAATCATCAGATTTGGCAACATTGGATTAATTTACAACGATGCCGCTTGACATTCAGAACTAAGAAGCGTCCTGCGTGGTTTTTAATGCATAACGAGGATCGTGCTACGTCCACGCATTACTTCGATAGTACTGCGTCCCCGTGGCCATTCGCGAGTACATTGTTGTATATTATTTGAGCGTTTGGTTGGGTAAATCATCAGATTTGGCAACATTGAGTTAATTTACAACGATGCCGCTTGATGCTCAGAACTAAGAAGCATTCTGCGTGGTTTTTAATGCATAACGACGATCGTGCTGCGTCTACGCATTACGTTGGTAGTATTGCGTCCGTTCACGAATAGATATTATTTTTAATACATATCGATGGTAGTGCTATATCCACGCATTACATCGATAGTATTGCGTACCCGTGGCCGATCTATATTAGGTATTATTTTTAATTAATGAAGACAATATTAGCGAAACTCAATCGAACATCTGAAACGGAAAAATCTGAAAAAGGCACTGTCACATTTGGGACTCGAACCCAGGACCTTTGGGTTTCCGAGCCGTGACCCTACCAACTGAGATAATGTGTCCCTATCTGATTCGTTCATATTTACTGTAATATACTTCGACTAAGAATTACCAACAGAGTGGAAGTTACTCCCAGTATCGCCCTGGTTTAAGACCACCATTCAGAATTGAAACGTTGCTCCAAGTGGCTTTAGCCGTGTTTAATAACTAGATCTGAATAGCCAGGTACTTCCCCACCTTTCTCTTATAATAATAATAATAATATTGGACAATTTTTATAGCGCCGCTTTTGTGAGTTATCACCTCAGGGGCGCTTACCCCATCTCTTCCCCTTCAATATACCCCAATTTGGGATGCCATAGTCTCACTAGCTCCAGACGGGAGCAGTTGGGACTCTTGTGAGATATTCACTATAAAAATAAAACATACTTAATCTTAATTTTCTTAACGCATATTTTTATTGGCTGCTATCTTTATGTATCATTGCAGGATTCAACTCGAACTGAATGCTATCTGGATAGTGTCTTGGATACATTTATCAATTTTTACTTAATATGCAACACCTATTGACTTTTCTTCATGTCTAGGATGATTATTATTTTATATTATATCTCTACACTATGTTTTCAAAACTCGTATGATCGGAGTTTACACAAACACACTATTTTACATTGAAATCATTATCGAACGAAGAACGAAACAATATTGTTTGTTGAAGAACATTCGGTGGTAGCGAAACCCGGTCGAAACAAAATATAAAAAATAAAAGTGGTGTTTACAAAGTTATTGTTAAATTATTATTTAATTGCAAAGAAAATCGATTTAAAATTCTCTAATACCACCTCATAACTTTTCTTATTGTTTGATATTATTTATTTTATTTCAGGGAAATCAACAGTTTACAATGTGGTTCATTAATACATATGTAATTTACCTAACTAAGAAACCAATTACAGATTTCCTCAATATACTATTCTATTATGTATCTAAAACTTTAAACACTATACTTACAAGAACTAAAAAATACTAAATTTATCGAAGAAAACAAACACATTGTAGCTTTACATTATACAAAATGAAACAAATACTTTGTTTTAAAAGACTTTATTTTAATTTATATTTCGTTGACCGGTTTTGATTGAACACAAATATTGTGATAAATAAATATAAAGTGGTTTAAAACAAAGTACGGTTTTATTTTGTAAAAAATATAACGTTATTCAAGAGGGAGCTTATTATAACGTGAGGTTATTATAACATAATATATGTCATTAGTCATTACATAATATAATTACATTTTATGCAGTTTGGTTCACGTTTAATACATTTTAAATTGAGTTTTTAAATTTATTTTGGTTACATTGAAGATAGAATCAGAGAGAATGTTATTATACATATGTTGAACATATTCTTCTAAGACAAGCATTTATTTGAATTGGTTTTACAGTGTTTTTCTTTAAATAGATTACATGAGCGTGTGTGCCGTGTAGGTACTTTCAAATCAATTCTGCTTAATAAACTCCACATATTATGTTTCTGCTTATCATTTCTTGGATTATTTATATCTAACCTGTTTTTATTAATTTTATTGTATTTTCTTGTAAGGTTATCAAGAGTTTTTGTAATAATATTTGCAATATAAATATATGTAAAAATATATAGTTGTCCTCTCCTAAGCACAAGCATCTGATTTATCAGAAAAGTGATTAAAATATAACATAATATTATGTAGTAAATATTGTAACGCTAAAGATGTTAAGAAATAAAAATAAATAAACATTTTTATTTTTAACTTAATGATAGTAATAAGTTTAACTCATTAATTAAAATATTACAATTTGAGGTTGAACTAATTAAGTTAGATATAAAAACAGATATTATTATATTGAATACGTAACGACAGAAGTGCTTCGTCGATGGTATTGTATCCTCGTGACCGATCACGAGTAGATATTATTTTGTATACATAACGACGGCCGTGCTGCGTCCACGCATTACGTCGATAGTATTGCGTCCTCGTGTCAGTTTGCGAATATATACATTGTTATGTATTGTTTGAGCCTTTGGTGATGCAAAACGGTAGATTTGGCAACATTCAGTTTATTTACAACGATGCCACGTAGCACTCAGAATTAATAAACATGACAAGCAAACCGTCAAAAATCTACAAAATCAAACTTCTCAATTTTAATAGAAGTGACAGAAAAAACAGCGATCATAACAAAAATTCATAATTGTACCGGTTTTCACTGCCAAAATATTTCCTTTCACTGATTTATGTGCCGCGTTCTATTAAAATTATATCTTTGGCTTTATAAATACCGATTTGTTACTATACCAGATCACAGACCTTCCAGCGCTAGAGTGGTACAAAATGTAATGGCAAAAGTAACAATAAACACCTATTTTAATTGCCATTATTATCAACCAATTTGAGTTTCCTCTTCCGTGAAAGAGGCAGATCAGAGAAATAGAGAAATTTCAGATGGAAACGCGATCGTAATATTTACAGTAAATAAATTTTCCGTTGCATCTATCTTGTGGCGGACTAAGGGGCGGCCCGCCCCGGGTCAAATAATAATACCTAAATAAAAAGTTTATATAAGTGAGCACGTCATGATAAAAATTATGGTTAGAAAAACACATAATATAGAAAAGAGAAAAGTAGAATACAATTAAAAAACATACAAGAAGAGATCTGAACAGAGATATTAAAATCTGCTGAAAGTTTGCAAGTAGGTATTTTAATAATTTAAGCCAAAAAAATTGTTCGCAGCGTTGAAAACATTTAATGATAATTTGTGTAACTATTTTAGTTCCCTACATATGAAGTTAGGTTACATGCGTATTTACACGGTGACATTTCGTAGTTGTAGTAAAGCGATTTAACACGTGTAATTTAAACAATGAAACATCGAAAAGGATTTGAGATTTTCACGCCCAAAAAGCATTACCGTAATGTTATTTTTGGTGTATTATGGCGTGTTGCGCTACATCCTTCTTTAGCCAACATCATCAGGACACCGAAAAGCTGTCCGAAACTTTGGCTAAAGGAGAAAACACCAAAAATAAATCAACATAGTGAAAACATCAAATGACATTATGTGTTTATTGATACATTATAAGTATTATCTTCACTGGGTACTTAGCCGTGCTGAGGCCCCCTTTTTACAATTTTATGTGACAAATTGTGTATGTATATAATGGACTGAAATGTATTTAAATTATATTAATTTAACAAGTTGATTAATTATGTTGATTACTTGTAAAGGTTTATTCGTACATAATGCCCCACGACCTATGTGAATCAAATTAACAATAAAGCTCACAAATTTAGTGTCACTATCTTTTAATGCACGTTTTACTTCGGTTGTTTTAAACTTTATTACTACTTGCTTCATGTATTTAAATGTGTGGTGTTTGTGTTAAGGTGTATAAATGCAAGCGAGATAGTATGCTTGCGAAATTCTATAAAAGGCGACGCATGCTATTACAGTGTCTCTTTTGTTACAAGCAGCTCCCTAATAAATACCATTAGGTACTTGATTAGTATATACTTTACTGTGTACTACCCGACACGTCACAATAAAGACATGACAACTACGTACACCACAAAATGAATAGTGTCAAATAAAATATAAAGACTAAAAATTGTATTCATAAAAGATGTTAATTGTATGCAAAGAAAACTCATAAAACATAAACTAGACAAATTACATCAAGAGTAAAAACAATAGTAAACATTTTGCGGATCGCTCTCCCAGGAGCGCACAAAGTTTCATGCTAACTACATCAATATTTCAGCGGTCAGCACAGCAGCACTGGGGTGCTCGCTTGCTCACTGTTCTGTGTGCGAATCTGTTCCTCAGTCGTGTCCAGGACATAATCCAATAAACCGGGAGACGGGGTCATTGGCCTGCTACAGACGGCGCACCCGCCTGACAGGGGTTAGCAAACCGCGGGTCGGGTCGGCCTTACGTAACAGGTAACAGCTGCTTTTGAAATAGGCGCGTGTATTAGCGGTCCATTCAAATTTAATCTCTTCGCTTCAAAACTAGAAATCACGTTGCAAATATTCAGTCAGGGGACGTGAGTTTGTAAACTTTATTTTGCAAATATCCAGGTATACATATTATAGAGGTATACAATATGTATATTAAAAAAATTATATTGTAACCAAATTCCGATATTTGGCTAAATAAACAAGCAGGAAAGCTTGTGAAAGATTTCTAATTAAAATAATTAAAAAAAACGTATTCCTGATATATTTTTAAATATAAAAAAGATTTCTGGAAGTCATTTAAATCCACAGGATGTCATTGCCAAATCCCTACAGTCCCACCGGAAATGTAAAACAATTTTATTTTATTTATTTTTTATTGAATAAATAGTTAACACATATCAACAAACAAGTCCTGCTAAGCCAATTGAATTGGCTTGTCAACAGGTGCTTAAAGTTTAGTTTCATATACATTTTTATAAGTTATAATTTACATCTTATATCTACAGAATCAACAACTTTTTCATACAATTTTTCATACATATAAAAGTAATTTTTTTTTTCCGATAGCCAATTTTTCACCATTATTTAACCTTATGCATAGACTTACATTGCTTTATAGTGTGAGGTAATAAATTAAATATCTTCGGTATGTTGTATTCAAACGTTCTCTGTCCGTAATTATTATTAAATTTCGGAACTATTAACCCATCATTGAGCGTGAATCTAGTACTGTATTTATGTTCTAATTTTTCTTTATGCTGCGGGGTAAATATATACTGAATTATGATTTTTTTTCCATAGAATAGCCTTAACAGGTAAATTAAATTAAATTAAACTTAACTTATCATAACTAAATTCATCGTATCCTCTTTTCTATAGCTTTCATTTCTTGCGATAATATGAGATATGGTAATATAACTAGGTATCATGTTTTTCAAAATTTCAGTATAAAAATATGTTCTTTTGAAGTTTATGGAAAAACACTGCGGATTTAAAATACAAACGATGCGAACTTCACTTAGGACGGGTTGTTTCGGGGAATTTGAACAATTCATCAAATTTCAACGTTCATTTTCAAGTTCTGTGAAAGATTTTTTCAAATTCTGTTTTTATTTCAGTTTTGTCAAGCAACTAGCCTACAGTGATATAATAACAGAACTTGAATAGGACTTTCACAGAACCCGAAAATGAACGTTGAAATTTGATGAATTGTTCAAATTCTCCGAAACAACCCGTCCTTAGTTATGAATTTATTTAATATTTTAAATAAACTTTCACTCACTAAGTACCTATAACAACCTCGAAGTGAAAAGAAAGTAAGCTCTCTGCTTCATCTATCAAATATTCCAAATCAAATTGAAATCATGTTGGAAATTGAGGCTTGCCAAACTGATGTCAAATGAAGGTGCTTTGCGGTAATTTGGTGATTTGAGATGCTTCGGGGCCCACCAAAGGGCCATCACATCCTCAGCTAATACCCCTTGGGAGTCACTGGATCTCGCTACTGGGCGTCATCGGTACGTCGCCAATAACTCAGTACACTGTTACAATAATTCCAGAGATACAAAACACAACAACTAACGTATTGTTATTCGAAATACAATGGAAAGCGAACAGGGGCGCTGACCGACGCATTTCAAATGACAAAAGCCGTTGAAAGATTAATTGTTTATTAAAATCTATTCAATTTAATTTACCATTAGAAATGAGGAAGAAAGGAGGAGGAAATCTGTGTGATGAAGCAAATTCTCTACGAACTCACCCCTTCCGAGAGATGATGCAAATTCTCTAGGAACTCACAAAAATGCCTTTAGTTAATTATTTTTTTTATTTTCCGTCTAGAATTTGTAGGTTAGGTTAGGTAGACACAATTATTTTCTAGTCAACTCCATCCAGTTAAGGAGTTTTGAAATATTATTTATGTCAAAAACTTTGACAAAACACCATTTCATTTTTCTATGGCTAGTATTTAAATTCGTACTCTGTACGCATTTAAAAAAATTAAAACTTTTGATTTCATTAATTTCTATTCATCTCTTTAAAATTCCTAATTTATTTTTTCATCTCATTTTCTTTAACATATTAAAAATAGAGTGAATTTCTACTACCTCGGAACAGGCTCAGGCTAACTACAGTTGATTTTGGTCTACAATAAGTGTGTAGACATTATTTTTTGCTATAATTTTAACTTTTTCTCTCTCTAACATAACATACTGAACGAAGCCGGGTAGTAAAACTAGTAAAGACATAAAAACGGAAATATTGTGCAGATAAATACGAATTAATCGGTGTATCCGATCAGATCGAAGTATGGGGAGGATTGAAGACAAAAATCGGCACTTGTGAGCTTTTACCGTCCACTCACACCCTCCACACAGCTCCTTTGCCGGCGGAAAATACTTGAATAAAACTCACCCCGGGCGTTATATTTCCCTGAATAACGGAAAGTTTATGGGCGTCCTAAGGGCTGAGCCCTTCAGACCCGACTTCCAATCGATAAGGGGCTGTTTTTGTAGCAAAGGGTCTGCAGCGAGGGCGGGAAAATAATAGCAGATGCATATTCCTCCATCTCGCGAAGGCAATCTCCACGCGTCACTTCTTTATTAAATCAATGCCGTAACAGCTGTTACACACGGAGGAGGGCAGTTTATTAACAATAAGATTGATATTTAAAGTTGCCAATGGGTAGGTACTAGGTTTTACTTTCTAGATATAAATGTACATATTTCTTTACAAGCATCTAGCTATACGGTCTCTAGGTACAGTATATGCGTTTGACTCCGAGTCGGGCTACGTCGGGAATATCTGACATCTTACGTGAATTGAGCTGAGCTGAGACTTGAGACGCTGAAATTTGACTTGAGAAGTATGATAGACTTTACAAAAGTAGCTTCACAACCGTCAGGTCCTTTCGGGGTCCTTAACTTAAACAACCCCCCGCGTGGTTATTTTAACAAAACAAGTCAAAAGTATATCTTCATTTTTAATATGAACCAGATTTAATAAAAAACTTCAATATACAGGGTTTTCCAATAAGAGGTGTTATTTTGAATAGCCCGCTATTTCGGTATATGTTACTTTTGAAGCTGTCATTTTTTGACATTTGACAAGTAGAAACTACGCCATTAATAAAAATGGAACGATACACGCTTCAACAACGCATTGAAATTAAATTCACTTGAGTGAATCAAATGTAAATCATCTTGAGTGATGAGACCCATTTCCACCTCGGTGGCTTCGTCAACAAGCAAAATTGTCGCATCTGAGGCTCGGAAAACCCAAGAGTTATTGTTGAAAAGCCTCTCTATCCTCAACGTGTGACTGTTTGGTGCGGTTTATGGTCCGGCGGAGTCATTGGACCTTACTATTTCGAAAATGAGGCTGGAGCAAAAGTTACGGTGAATGGATTGCGCTATCGAGAGATGATTAATGATTTTTTATGGCCGGAATTGGATGATATTGATCTGGACAACGTTTACTTTCAACAAGACGACGCTACGTGCCACACAAGCAACGAAACAATTGATCTTTTACGATTGAATATTAAAATAACACCTCTTATAGGAAAACCCTGTACAATCGTAGTAAGCTTTCAAATTAATATGGTTTAAAAGAGAGATATGAAAATACGAATCTTAGAGGGAGTGTGCTAATATTAAAAAAACGATAGCAATTAAGCGAAAATGGTGAAAATATTGAATAAAACACGAACCGTTTGAAATAGAGCAAAAATCTCTCGATAAATGCTTAATTGCATTTAAAGATAAACTGAGATTTTGTTCATGCATATAACATTTTAAATAACAATACATATTATGCATTTGTCATATTTTTCAATCTTATCAATCTGGCTCACTGAAAAGTAATGGGCAGCCACTGCTATGTACCTAATAGTGCGATATGGTATTCGTTTAAAGAAATGAACTGTAAGCTACAACCAAAATGCAATATTACCGTGATTAATAACATTCATTTAACTGATAACAATATACACTCACGCGATACGTCAAACATTACACGTACGTGTGTAATGAACGTGTTTAATATCGATGGAAAAATGCTAATCTAAAAATTAACTATGTGTGAATCCGTAATAATGTAATTTATTATCAGTTTATTATGTTGTCCTTTCTTCTAACTCATTGGGAATTATATACAGGATGTCCGGGGGTTAAGTGCATAAACTTCGGGAGGTGATACTACATGATAGTACTAGCAAAATAGATACATAAGTTTTTTCGAAATTCAGTCGTTTATTTTTTCACAAAATATTTTTCCTTTGAAGTTATTTATCTTTTTATTTGTACTTACACTTTACCCCCGGACATCCTGTATTTTATAAACTTTTTTAAAAGTAACTACATATTTTTTCAAACTAATTTCCATTCGATCTATTGAGAAAATTTGGAAAATCAGTGTCTTAAAAGATTATTTATTGGCAGTTCATCCCACAAAATACAAGGTGTCCGGGGGTATACTTCACTAACTATCTTATCTCCCGAAGTAAATGCACTTTACCCCCCGAAAACCCTGTATAACAATCCTTCAGAACCACAATATTCTTTTATTCTTAAAATCATTTATTTCTGTTAGAAAAGCTACGAAAAATCTTTGAATGTATTTAAAATAATTATCCGTGACTAATATTAAATTTGAAAAAACTATATATGTACGAAGTACTTTAAATGTAACTTCATTCAATAATGCTTTTAAGACAAGTTATGCAGGTATGTCTTAGAGCCCAAAAAATTATATTATCATAACGATTACTATGCAATAATAAACATAAAACAAAAAAAAAAGAAAGTTGTTTCTGATTCTGATACCATTGAGGCGAACAAAATATTTAGCGAGAAATAAAACTTGATTTTCCCGCAAAGATAATTTTCCAGTATTTTCCAGATCGCAGCAGCGGGAAAATAAATATACCTCATACCTTTTTGGCCGACCTGGGGGGAGCAATCCAAAACACAGCCTTTCTGTTCATCGTCAAAGCCTCCCCCGGCCCCGGGCGGGCGCGGGACTTGACTTCACTGAAAATTAAACTGGTTCCAAAATAATGTTTGGCCCGAGTTTGGAGGCGATTGTTTTGATATTCCCCGTAAACATTCAAGATGAGATTCAGGGGAATTGAGAAGAACTAACACATTATTTCAGGACAGTAATTATAGTCGAGAACGTTTTAATTAATATGAATATCCTCCAGGAGTTATCGTTTGTTGACTAATTATTATTATTTGAGTTACTTAATTAATTAGAATACATTAGAAATAATAATAATTGTAATTCACTCAAATTAATCATTAATTAATAATTAATCATTAATTAATAATTAACCATTATTAGATCTGTCAAAGAATTTATACATAAAAATGCAAAAATCAGTCATTTTAAATATAAGTAGGATTACGAAAGATTTTTTAAATATTTATATTGAGGGATCAGTAGGATTTATAGGTCCAATTAGAAGTTCTACGAAGCCAAACCCTCTGATATGAAAATATCTGGAGTCGGTGAATTATTTTCCCATTTGCTCTCCGGTGATTCGACGTGTTTTTTTTGTATTATTTTGTATTTATTATTCTTCTATAATGCACTTGCATAATGTAGATTGACTAGATGAGCATTTGTGGAAAAGTGTGTAAAAGGGTTTAGTTTTTCCTGTGGGGAAGATTTAACCCGGACATAAAGTCGGAAAAAAAATCAAAGGTTAAATTTCACTTTAAACAAACATATTATAAAACTGAATTTATTGCATAGCTTTGCCCAATTTTTTGTTTTGAACGAAAATGTTGACTTATTTTTGGATTGTTTAATTGATATTTCAAAGCTACCTGATGATAAAAATGACTTTACGAGCTGAAAAACGTTGCACTGACTTAGATACTCCACATAGAAGAAGCTGCACAAACTTCGAGATGCCATCACCTTTCAGATATCACCTTTCAAGAGTTTCAGGTGGAACATTTTGCAGTTTCAGTCACTCCTGACATTAAAAACATGAAAACATCACTGAATCATTATATTATAGTAAATGTAGGTATTCAGTGTACATACCATCGCGTCTTGTCCCCGTGGGGGCGGGCTGAGAAGACAGATCGTGGCTCTCCTCGCTTCTGACCGACGCGTTTCTTCTTTTCCACTTCCACGCACCTTCTATCAAACGACTCAAAAATGTATAAAACCGCACCTGATCAAGAAGGAGAAAACATAAACAAAGTTCAAAAGCTTGCTAATAACGCCACCTTGCGGATTGCTTGAAATAAATATACAAAGTAGTTCAATAACATTCACCTGCTCTAATCAACCGTAGGATATTGGCAAGAGTGGGGCTCGGATTAATGCGATCACAAGTATTCCGAACATGAATATTGCGCACAGACTATTCCGCACGCGATTATTTCCCACATGGAAATATACATAGATAATCCCACATACTGATTATTACGAGAACAAATTTATGCGAATATTGTAAAATCCAAGCACGGATTATTCCGCACTACAAATATATTTAATTTATCAATGTTTAGAATTCGATAGTCAAATTTAAATGCCCGGAGGCATAAAAACACTGAAGAAATGAGGATTCTTTTTTTAGAAGCTTAAACTCTAACATTTAGGTATATGACAATGGAAACCGTAGGTTATACAACATATAATTCAATACAGACAATAGAATACTAAGGCGGCTTCCCCACGAGCAGGCAAGGAATAGACATAAACACTGCGTCGAAAAGCCCCACAATGTACTGCGCTGTGAAGCGTTACCTCACTTTTAGTGAAGTTTTTCGCACAGCACTCGGTTTATGTCTACAAGTAACATTTTACGCTTACTGTGGTGGTAGTAGGACATTCAAATAAAACAAGGTTACTCGTAACCCTTAAGGTAGGTTTGTATTTCTTTAAAAGTAAAAAAAATATTCATGTCGTGGGTTCCTTTATTTTGATGGTAATAAGAAAGGTACATATTAAAAGTCTATATTCAAATGTAATGTAAGGCAATTAAAATTCAGCAATCCCATTTTTAAAACGAAATTTATTTTATTAAAAATATTTATTTTTGTGCGGAATAATCGATGTTCGGAGATTTCAATAGGCGTAACCATCTGTGTCCGGAGTAGTCTTGGTTCGGAGTTTTCCATGTGAGGAATCGACGTGTGCGCAATAATCTGCGCACAATATTCCTTGTTGGAAGAGTTAACAAATCACTGAGTTGGCGGAATAAAAGAGAGTCAATCTACATTTTTATTCGTTTTATCACAAAGCAAGGCTTTATCACAATGGCTTTTACGGAAGAAGGAGCCTCCGCATGCGCCCCTAGGTCTACTCTACGGAGGAACATTCAAACACCGAGGCTTATTCAAGCGAGGGGTGCTGTTTCATGTACCGCCACTATACCTACAATAAAATATACATGCGTTCTTGTCTTGAAGAGGAATGACTGCACGACCTTTGTCATACAAAACTTAAATTTTAAAATATCAAAACTGAATAATATTTTTTAACAAAAATGTTTTTCAAATATCTAGTATGGATATGTGCTATTGTATTTATTGGTGTTTTAAATTATAATATACGTTATTACAGAATTCGATTTTCGGAAATATTGGATGGCGCTGTTAAAAAATAACATGTCTATCCAACAGATTGCTCTGTTTTTCAAAAAAGCACATTTTTTCTGTCACAGGTGACATCTATATAATATAGGTATATAAAAACAAACGCGGAAAATAGTAATTTTCGTTGAAAAAGATGACTAGATTCCTTGTCAAGATTTTGTGAAATGATAGATGTATCACGGGGAGGGTGTGAAAGCTGTAATTATTTTGCTTATCAAACATTTACTGAAATGTAGTTTAAAACAACAAACTGTCGTTTTATATTTCAACAAAAAGATTACATAGGTAAAACAACACATTGATAGTAATAAGTGGAGAATTTTGCTTAACATTTTTTCCAAATGATTATATACAACAATGTCCTGCTTTATTAGATAAAACTTTACCTACCTAATAAACATGTTGTACTTTGCTTATCAAAACAATAGGGACGGACCAAAACTAGATTTTCAGCTAAAACCGATTTTGTCTTCTATTCAAGTTTTGGCCGAAACCGAAACTTATTAAAATAAGATAAGAACACTCTGCACCCCGAAATTGGTCGCTTTTATTTTTAAATGAGTTTAATTAAAGTTGGTGTTAAATAAAATTGCAAGTGATGACATGTAAATAAATATATCAATTTTATTAGTGAATTTGTGTACTTTTAGCGCTTTTCGATCGTTGTTATGTAACAGTTCTTCAATGCACGCTATAGGTATGTAGGTACTTTTTCTTACAATAGCTTCACACAGGAAGCCCTGAAGAAAATAATTTCTCACAGGACCTATGTCATATTTGGGGATGTTGTCTTTTCAAGGAAAGTAAGGAGAGTAAGTTCAGGGAAGTAAAAAGGTACGAGGGGTAGGTAGGAATTTGGGGGTTAGTGGGTCCAGAAGTGACGGAAGTATGAATCCATCCCTCCCACTGCGGTGCAAGGCGATGGGCTGATAGAGTCCGGCTGGAGAGGTCGAAAGGTCTTCCTCAACCATTCTTACAGTAGGTGGATAGACGCATCCGCCGCCAAGACCAAGACAAACCTAACCCCGTTAGCCAGGACACCCCTGATAAGTCACCAAATGTAGCGAACCATTTGAACGTAGCGACCTATGGCAGAGGCATTGGTTATCCAATAAATGTTTCCCGGGGTGGCGGTACCCCTACTAATGTTGGAGAGGTAGCTTAAGAAGTCCCAGCAGAGCTCATTTAAATTTAAAAATGAGAGTAATTGCAAGGACGCGTTTGAATATGTTTCCCTCGAGGATTTTTGGTGTAAAAAATCAATTTCATTTACTATAATTGCCTTCCGGTATCTTGTACTCTATTCCACCATTATTTGCCGCCAATTAAAAAGAAGTCCTGGAATCGACTGAAAGCAAGTGATGGCATACGTGTAGCTTTGAGAAATAATATTAGCCACGGGTTTCCACAGCTTGTAAAGAAGATGCAAGCTCAAAAATTGCGTTGATTATTTGCTAAATTAAATTTTCTATTCAAAAACTTCTTTTTTACAGTATAAATAGTACCTGCTTTTAGCTTGTAGTAGGTAACACTTAGGAATTTAATAAGAATAGCTTAGTAGGAATTAAGTTTAATTAACGAAAATGATTGATTAAAAATTATTTTAAGATTAACATACTTAAGTATTTGTGCACCTTATGGTCCCTGAAGGAACAAATAAATGTGTTCCTGGTAAAAAAAGGTTGGGAACCACTGCTTCGGTCAGTCACTACAAAACAATGCTGAAATTTTGGCTGAAACGACGCACTACTGTTTGAGATAATTTTTGCATTGAGAGGTGGAAAACAGCTATCAACGTAAGATTAATTCATGCGGAAATCATGTTACAACAAGAAGAATAACCCCCTTTATTAGGTTACGTCATCTAGCGCCAGATGACCTTCAGTCGCCCAGAAGGGGAAACGGGAGAACGAGAATCGTATGTCAAGGGGAAGCGAGAACTTCAGTCAGAAATAAATTGGGAAGAGCGGAGATAAAGGAAAACATACGTTCCTGAGAAATGAATGGGCGAGTGGAAGCGAAGAAAAAATAAAAGTCAAGGCGAACTGCTCAAAGGGACATTATTTACACCGGAGCGGAGGGATGAAAACAACATTTCCCGGTCTTTTGTACATTATATAGAGGTCCGGAACCCGGCGACCATGATGACAAAACCCCGAGAAAACTTAAATTAAGCGACACTCCAAGGTACTGGGTAGGCTGTCTTAATAACATTGATTCTCTGCCCGCTCTCCATTCTAATTACAGAGAAAACCACTGAGAGAAATAAACTTTCTTTCGGAATGATCGAGCAAAACTTGGCACCGAGTTTCGACATGATTATTGCGTAATAATTGGTGGGCTTGTTTTTGTAACTTGTAAGCCTTTTTATAAATTCCTAAAGCTTCACTAAGAAAAGACTTGGATATTAAATAAAAGCTTAAAACAACCTTTATACGACATATATTACCAATAAATACTTTTGTAAGAGGACCTTATTAATAGACTCTTATTTAAAGAAATTATGGACATATTTGAAGGAGAAAGTTATTTCTTCAAAATCAAAAAAAAACTAACAATAAAAATATCAAGGAGGCAAATATAAAAGAAAGAGTAATCCCAATACACGCTTGCATTTAATCAATAAAAATACAATTAATTACAGATATATAATAACATGTATTTCTTACGTATTGTGGACGATTAATTTGTGTGTATTACTCTGTCACAACCATCAGAACTTATTATAGGATAGCAAATGGTGTAAATATCAATTCCTAGAAAAGATAAGAGGATACCAAAGATATAATAAATACCTTCTCCAATCAGGTACTAAATGATAAATAATTTGTCCAGTAAAAAAATAATATGCTAGTGGCTTAAAGAGTAAAAACTAATAATATTTATTTTTCAGCATTACAAATGTGGGTAGGTTTCCATACGTAATTAAATAGTAGTGAAGGTACAGGCTTGTATACATTATGTAGATAAATTACATTATACGAGTATTATTGATCATAAAGACTTTATTGTGCACAAAGCCGTATTTTGCTGGGACCAAATAAAAGTAATTTAAAAGTTCATAACAAAAAGGTCACATGTCAACCAAATTAGTTTTTCGAGGGATATTGACACTTCACTCCAAATTACTTGTTTCCATCAATTTCCATTCTAAATTTCCAACAAATATAAATAAAGAAAAAGCATTAGTTAAGAATGACAGACACTGCTGAATTATATTCTTAATTGTGAATGAATGAATAAAAGCTAAGAATTTTCCTTTGGTACTAAACTTTTCAACGGCTTCCCTCGGATTTTCAATAATTAATTAGCCTCAACTTCAGAACAGTCCGCAACGAAGCAACTTAAAGCTCACTAAATTACCTACATGTCCATTGCGGGGTTTAACTTAAAACCAACAGCGAAGTAAAACTTTTGCGGTGTAAACACATACCTGAAACAATAAGAAAAAAAATCGGATAAGTTGAAATGTTCAGAAGTGTTCTAAATACTTTCGGCAAGCGAATGGGAAGTATTTATTGTTTGTTTTGATTTAGGAAGGTTCACCAAAAAAATAAGGATAAGACAAACAAACGATATTTTTGGTGAGTTACAAAATCAAGATGGTTTCACAATCGGATAAGTTGAAATGTTCAGAAGTGTTCTAAATACCTTCGGCAAGCGAATGAGAAATATTTTTTTAGTGTTTTGGTTTAGGGAAGTTCACCAAAAAGATAAGGATAAGCCAAACAAGCGATATTTTTGGTGGATTACAAAATGAAGTTTCTTAAAAAAAAAAAAATCATTTATTTCATTGTGTTTAATATTGAAACACTTTTATGGTTATTCCAACAATCCGGTTCTTACCTATATTGCACTCTCCCTTATTTTTTGGTCCATTTCCTAAAGGTTACCTTAGAAAAAAGAAGAAGAAGATTTGAAAAATACAAGGCCAAAAACAAGTGTCTTTTGTTTATTACTGATGTTATTTTCGTCGTTGTTGCATATCGTTGCATATTTGTCGCCCCCTCGTAATAATTATTGGAAAACAGTATAAATTATTATCAGTTCCAATAATCATACATTAAATAAATATTGTATACTATCGAGTGATGAAAAAACCGTTCATGTTGTGAAACAATAAAAATTTGTGATACAAAAACTGTTCGTGTTGTGAAACAATACTAGATGTATATCTATAAACTATAGTCCTCTCAGAGCATTCAAGACCAACATCAGAATTTTCAATTGAAGCAACAACATTCATAAGGTAAAGACCTCCTTTCCACTCCAATTTTAAGTTAAAATGTTTTTAAAACATCATGGAAACCTATTAGGATTTACCTCTTTCAAAAGCAGACATTTTTGTCTGCGCCTAGAAACACAACCTTGGCACATATTAGGTAGAGAGAAAGGAACCCTACACATTTCTGCATCTACTATTATTCCATCTTTTGACATGTCCGAAGTAATTTGGTTGAATAAAACTTCACATGTATTTCTGGATCATTCTAGAAATCTATCTCCGCCAACTTGCGCGTCGTAATATATTCATCTACACTCATTTCCACATAAACTACTAATTGCGTTTACATCGGCCTACAAACTATTCGAAATCTCGTCAGTCGTAATTAGGCCATACATGGCTTTATCACATATACGCTTCAGTTATTCAGTTTAATTTAGTTATTAACCTGTCAATTACATGCCTCAGTATCGAATATTAGTTTTGGTATCAGATATAACTCCATTGCAGGCTACTGACCCCATTTCCTTTGACAATTCACTTTTTGTGATTTCTGCATCTAGTACTCCGTTAAATATATTTCCTGAATCCACGAGAGGTGAGTGTTTATTTTATTTTTCAAAATAACCGAAACTGTTTCAGTTTCTCAAAATAAACGATTTCTCGAAACTGTTTAAAAATATCGTCATAAAATTTTGCGAAAGCGTTTTATTTATTTATTTATCTGGTATTTTATATAGGTAAATAGATATCTACGCGTAATACAGTCCATAAGCACACGTATTATAAAATAATAAAAAAATCAATCACTATCATTTTTTTTTTAATTCTTCAAATCGCTCCGTACATCAAAGACTTTTTCTGAAGTCTTATTTCATTTCTTTCCTCGTCTCGTTTATATCTTTGTGCTGCAGGTTTTCAATTTTTCTTTGAAATTCAACTGATGGCTATTAATTATTATATAGATTCAAAATAAATTAAGTAATTTGTTTAAATGACAAAATACGAGTATTTAACTCCTTCAACATTGCCTTGATTTTCGAATTTCTATTTTTCTTCAGTATAATTCTTACGGCTCTATTTTGTAATAGTCATTTGTTTCATTAATCCTTCGTTGGTTAAGAATATAATGCAGCTACAGTAATTGACGTGTGGTACAGTGATTGCTTTGCATACACTGTTACTGTTAACTGTTCCTTATTTTGAATAGTGAATTTTGAAAAAGTCAGTTTGGAGTTACTTCAAAATATTAAATTTCAAACACTTCTTTCAAAGCTTCACCGTCTACCAATATTTCTCTTTTTGTTATTCGTTATACGTCTTCATAAATTTTGTTTTATTTATATTCAATTTTTCTCCATCCATATTGATATATTATTTAGGTCTTCATTTAATTGATTCATTATGATTTCATAATCCTTCTCCTGTTATGTATTTCATCGCGTCATCTGTTTAATAATCTTATTTTAGAATATATCAATACTTATAGCAACGATAAGGGACGAAGTTTCGGGAGAGAGCGTTTCGCGCGTAAGTATTTTGTAGCGACGGCAAGGGAAGGAATTTTGGGCGAAAGCGTTTCGCGCGAAAGTTTTTTGAAGCAACGGTGGGCGACGGAGTTTCGGGAGAAAGCGTTTCGCGCAAAAGCGTTTTGTGGCAACTCTTTACAGGTAGAGCAGTTTATTAAAGTGTTGCGGAAGTTTCGTTTCGCGCTCTTATGCTCTATAGGAATTATTTCGAACGGGTTAATTGTGGGCGTAGTACAGTTTTTTTAACGGTTGACCCAAAATATATCCCACGGTCTCGAATAAAATTTTTAACTGTATTTTACTCACCTCTAGAATCCACCCCGCCTGTCGACGTCCTTAGCGGTCTTACTCGAAAACTACTTACCAAGTACATAAACTAACCAAATTGTTCCAAGTATTCACCGTTCATTACTATATTGTTCAATGTCTTGCACAGTGGCACTATGAAATACGACAACTTCGGACGAACTTATAGTCAGTAAACCAATAGACCATGCAAACTTGGTCAATTCTAGACACGCCTTCGTAGTTTTTCATCTTATTCGAAATAAGTACTGAATCATCAGCATTCCAAGACATATTCACTACATGTAGATATTTCATTTCCTCGCCTCAGATATCTGTTATTTCATAGGTACTAAATATCCAAATAGTAATTCTGTAAATACCTTAAAACAGTTAAACATTTATTTTGATTTGTTGATGGCGTTGTAACGATTTAAAATAACTACCCATTCATATTTTAAGTGTGCTTTAAGAATGTATGGATATATAGATGGCTACTAATAATACCGTCGTTTTCGTTTTCCCTTCTAAGCAGAAGACATTCTCAGAATCAAACTTCAACTCATTAATTC